>NW_006922273.1:693136-697619 GCF_000298275.1 Orycteropus afer afer | reverse complement strand
AAAACTGTGCTAATAACAGTGTTTGTAGCCTTTATTATTATTATTTTTCCTTTCACATTATTAACAGAACTAAAAACACAATATGCAGGATGCCAGTGAGGAGGAATTATGAAACTGTGAGTATTACCTACGATGTTGCAGAGTAGTGAGTTGGCAGCAAATATTCAGCAATATATTACAAATCAGTTTATAATGTAAATTAGTATGGCAGTCTCCATGGATATTTCAGTTAGGCATGTGCTGATACATATTTTTGATCTTTAAACATTCTAAAAGTAAGTATTAATCTACAGTTTAGGACTATAGAAAAATTGGAAAAGACAAAAATTAATTTATCTGTTTCTTTTCTATTTCTTTTATCTGTTCACGGGCTTTCTACATGTGAGGGTGCATCTACCTCTTGCTCTAGGTATGAGGGACAGACATTCATTCAACAGCATTTACTGAGCACCTTTTGTGTGGCAAGGAGTTCTGGTGGTATAGTGGTTAAGGCGTTTGGCTGTAAACCGGAAGGTCAGTGGTTTGAACACACCAGCTGCTCTGTGGAAAAAAGATTGGGCAGTCTGCTTCTGTAAAAATTTATAGCCTTGGAAACCCAATGGGTGTCATTGTGAGTCAGAGTCAACTCAATGCCAGTGAGTTTGGTTTTCTTTGGAGTTTTTTGTGTGGTAAGCCTTCTGCTGCTGGCCATTGTTTGAAGGAAGGCACAGGCAAAAAAGGCAAGCAGACAATGAAAGAATTTTAGATCTGTGTATCTTAAGCACAACAGAAAGAATTTTTGTGGTAGCATAGTGCCTAAGGCACTTGACTGCTAACCAGAAGGCTGGTGGTTCAAACCCACCAGCCACTCCTCGGAAGGAAGATGGGGCAATCTACTTCCGTAGTGATACTGCCTCGGAAACCCAAGGAGGGGTCGCTATGAGTCAGGTCTGACTCGGCGGCACATAACAACAACAACAACATAATTGTCTAATCAAAGCTTAGGGGAAAATGTGATTACTGAATTTAAAGTTGGTTATTAAATGAGTATACATATGAAATGTAAATTAAAACCATAACATTTTAAAATGAGAAACTAAAACATTAGTACCATAGTAAGAAGTTTCTATTTTCAAGGACATTTTATCACCTAAAATTTAATTTTAGAGAGTCTGGAAGCACTTTATAACAACAATGAAGCTTGAAATGATTTAATATGAATAAAAATTGAAGGCACGTGGTAAAGTCTGAACTTACCAGCACACAGAACAGTCTACTGACTTATTCTCAGTCATCTGTTTAACAAATAAACTTATGATGTAGGTATTATTGGAGAATTCCTTTAATCTTGTGTTTCCTATTAAAGTGGCTATAGTACATACCTGTCTTCCCTTTTAGAGATCCTTCCATGTTGCTATAATTAATGGTTCATATGACAATTTTCCTACATAGGATGTGAGTTCCAGGAATGAAAAGAACAAGAAATTATATTTCTTGTTGCCTCCCAGAATCCAATAAATGGGGAAATGGTTCTTCATTCAGTGAATGCACATTGTATAAGCATAATACAACACTATGCTGGCATGGGAGCTCTGGTAGCATAGTGCCTAAGGCACTTGACTGCTAACCAGAAGGCTGGCGGTTCAAACCCGCCAGCCACTCCTCGGAAGGAAGGTTGGGCAATCCTACTTCCGTAGTGATACTGCCTCGGAAACCCAAGGAGGGGTTGCTATGAGTTGGGTCCGACTCGATGGCACATAACAACAACAACAACATGCTGGCATAGTGCCTAGGGCTTTTGCCTGCTAACCGGAAGGCTGGGGTTCAAACTCACCAGCCACTCCTCGGAAGGAAGATTGGGCAATCTGCTTCCATAGTGATATCACCTTGGAAACTCAAGGAGGGGTCTCTATGAGTCGGGGCCGACTGGAAGGCACATAAAAACAACAACAAAAATGCAGGAAGGTAGTTAAATAATTTGGCTTTTCCTTTTTGTTAATATCCATTTCAATTTAATGTACTTTCACTGAGTTTTAGTCTATATGTTAGCCAATTTGTTAGACAACAAACAAATCTCAGCAGATCAGATATGGACTTGTATCTAGGTCAGGAAACCTCATCATATAGGAGTATCAGGCCATACTCATTTATTTCACAACTTTTCGCAGAGAGTAGTAATTTGAACCTTAAACAGTTTTGTAATTGTTTTGAAAATAAAAAGATACCAGCTTGACATTTCTGACAGCACCTGGAATTTGAACTAGTACTATTTAAATTATTTTGTTCCATCTTTAGAACCATTCTTTGGCAAGAACTTAGCATTCACTGGGAGCATAAAAGATTTGATATTTCTCTCTGGCTGCTTAAAAGATAACAAATAAAAACTGGGTTTTTCTAACAGCCTACCTTCATAAAGAAAAATGTGTAAATTAAGGGGGAAATAGTATCATCTGAAAACCTGGTTGACAATGAAATAAAAACAGAGGTTTTTCGTTCCTTTTCTTTCCTTTGTAGGATTTTTCATTTTAGAATTATTACCAATAGTTGATCAAATTATCTTACTTACAAAGGAAAGAAATGACTAGGCTTAATCAGTAACATATAAATGTAATTTTTGTAGAATTACTGATGTACAATCCATTGATAATCAATGAATATCAATTTATTTGACATGTACAAGACTTATTGAATGAATTGTTACATTTTGTAAAGAGCCTTTCAAACATAAGCTAGAGGGCAGCAATGTACCATTAAACAGACAGTGTTGGTCTCTCAGAATTCATTGCAAAACCTAATATTAAATGTGAAAGTAACCAGATTGTAAATGAATAAAAATTGAAAAAAAAATGCATTAGAAATACTAAAAGCAGAAATGCATTTCAGATCATGTGATGTGTATTTGAATACAGTTAGCTTAACAGATACTAAGAATGGTCTCAATATCAGAAGGAGGTGAGATGAGCATTGGAAGGATATATTACTGATATTGGAGAGTCTATCTGAGAGCCATTAGAAATGTGAAACCATGGAAACATTAGCTGCGTTATGTGATGCCTGAAATTAATCCAGATTTTGTAAATTCTGGATGACTGCAATAGATTTATAACAAATAAGTCTGAAAAGAACTAAAGGAGACATGTTAAATATTTAATAAACTATAAAAGGAATGGTGAAAAATCTAACTATAATTTGCTGTTTACTTGAAGGCTTATTTAAAAAGACCACATTATAAGGGCCTCTAAAACATCTAAAAATCAAATAAACTACATATTTTTAGTTTTCTTTCTGAGATAACTAGAAAATATGTATGCTAATTCACTTCTTATGAGATGAACAAATTATGATACTTTGGTTTTTAAAATAAAAAAAAGATTCTTAGATATTAAATTGTTACTGAATTTAGATATAAAGTAATTTCTATTTGATTTATCATCTTACTGTTTTTGAGAGCTATATTATATTTAAATTACTAAAGGGAAATTTACAGAACTGGATACGTTTCTCCTTCTCAAAGAGCTTTCAATTTAACTGGGAGAAGAAAGTATATTTATTAATGTTTATGGAAATAATATATATAAGTAAATGTAATGTGATAGGACAGGACATGTATGTTGAACAGGAGTACAAAACACCATAGAGGAAAAGAATATTGATCAAATAATACTGAGGCCTTGTCTGTCTGACTGACTCCCTTGATTCCATCCTCAGTGGTCCCAGGATGGAAGTAGTTATTGGGACTTGAAGAAGGAATAGGAATGCACTAAGGAAGAGAGAAGAACATTACCACTAACAGTGGCTGTGTCAGGGAGTACCACTCCTTAAGTCCCTGCCAATAAACTGGCATTTTATGTGTCACCATATTTCCTCCTTCCCAGTGCAAGAAGTGTCCCTCAGGTGTTCTCAGGATTTCAACCCTTTGGTCTTTGGCCCTAAAGTTACCCTAATATTACCAATTAGCTGCTTCTCTCCTGTGTCTGAGGATCTCTGGTGGTGCAATTGTTAAAAGCTTGGGTGCTAACTGAAAGGTCATTGGTTCAAATTCACTAGCCTTTTTGCAGGAGTAAGAAGTGGCAGTCTGCTTCCATAAAGATTACAGCTTTGGAAATTTCATGGGGAAGTTCTACTCCATTCCATCCAGGCATTATGAGTTGGAATTGACTTGACAGGAACAGATATTTTTCTCCTGTATCTCTACTATGTCCCTGTGCTGCTGTTTCTTTCCCATCAGAACTTAAACAGATTTACATGTTTCTAATATGTATATCCGAGTAACCCCAAGGACACTCCGGACCTGGATGACTGAAAAGGTGCGATATTCCCCTTGTCACTCGTATACCCCACACCTGCTTGGTGAATGGAGGATCGGCCATCCCCCATTCCCACCCACCTTCTGGGCCGGCAGGAACTCCATCCCACTCTGTGTGCTTGGAGAGAGCCTGGGTGCCCTGCCCTACCCTCCCTCGATTTTTTTTCTTTTCCCTGTTCCTGGTTGCAAATTTTTTTT
>NW_006922273.1:691749-692826 GCF_000298275.1 Orycteropus afer afer | reverse complement strand
GATTCCAGGGACCTAAGAACAGGCAGCGAGGCGGGAAGCAGGGAGAGGACAGAAAAGGCAAAGGGGACCAGAACAGATTGAGGAGTCAGCCACAGGGACCCAGGTGAAGAGAGGGACCCAGGCCATGCCCCACAAGGAGCAAGGCAGGAAGTCAGGGAGAAAACAGAAAAGGCAAAGGGGACAAGAACAGATCAAGGATTCAACTGCAGGGAGCCAGGTGAGGAGAGGGAACCCAGGCCACCCCCCACCAAGCAGCGAGGTAGGAAGCTGGGAGAGGACAGAAAAGACCAAGGGAACTGGAACAGATCAAGGAGTTAGCGAGGGATCCAGGTAAGGGTGGTTGGAGGGGTTTCCAACAGCTAAGGGAGACAAACTTGTCTGTCGGTTTGTCCTACTGTGGTGATATGTTGCTGTGAGACTTGAGGCTGTGCCACTGGTGTTTCAAACCCAGTGGGGTACACCTGTTGTACAGGTATCAGCCCAGCTTGCAGACTGAGACAGACTAGGAAGAAGGAGGAGGCCATCCACTTCTCAAATAATTGGCCAGGGAAAAGCTTATGAATAGCAGAGAAACACTGTCTGATATATTACTGCTCAAATTTATGAATAGTCCAGAAACATTTTCCAATACAGAGGAGGAAGATGAGTCACTTAGCTTAGAAAGCTCTCAAAGTAGGACTGGGAAAGATCTGCATCATCAGAGTAAAATCAGCCTTACTCACATGGATAAGGTAAAGCTTTTGAGACCTCCATTTGCTGATGTGGCACCACTCAAATTGAGGAGAAACAGCGGCAAACATCCATTAATAATCAGAACATAGAATGTACGAAGTATGAATCTAGGAAAATTGGAAGTTGTCAAAAATGAAATGGAACACATACAGATTGATATCCTAGGCATTAGTGAGCTGAAATGGACTGGTTTTAGCCATTTTGAATCAGACAACCATATGATCTACTACTCTGGGAACAACAGTTTAAAGAGGAATGGCATGGCATTCATCATCACAAAGGATGTTTCAAGATCTGTCCTGAAGTACAATGCTGTCAGTGATAGGATAATATCCATACGCCTAC
>NW_006922273.1:685041-686049 GCF_000298275.1 Orycteropus afer afer | reverse complement strand
GTTCTCATAGTGACATCTTTGCTTTTTAATATTTTAAAGAGATCCTTTGCGGTAGATTTTCCCAATGCAATACATCATTTGATTGATCCTTCCATGCTTATTTGTCCGATTATGTGGATTTTTGTTTTCTTTATATTGAGGTATAATCCATATTAAAGGTTGTTGTCTTTGATCTTCATCAATAAGTTCTTTAAATCCTCTTCAGTTTCAGCAAGAAAGGTTGTGTCATCTGCATATCACATATTGTTAATGAGTCTTCCTCCAATCTTGATGCCATGCTCTTCTTCATATAATCCATGTTCTCAGATTATTTGCTCAGCATACAGTTAGAATGTGTATGGTGAAAGGATAGAGTGCTGACACACACCTTTCCTGATTTTAAACCATGCACCATCCTCTTGTTCTATTGGAACTACTGCCTTTTGGACTATTTACAGATTTCCATGAGCACAATTTCCATTCTTCATAATATTATCTATAATTTGCTGTGACACACACAGTCAAATGTCTTTTCATAGCCAATAAAACACAGGTAAACATTCTTCTGATATTCTCTGCTTTCATCCAAGATCCATCTCACATCAGCAATGATATCCTGTGTTCTACGTCCTTGTCTGATTCTGGCCTGAATTTCTGGTAGTTCCCTGTTGATATACTGCTGTAACCTTTTTGAATTGTCTTCAGTATGATTTAACTTGTATGTGATATTGATGATATCATTTGATAATTTCCACATTCTGTTAGGTCACCTTTCTTTGGAATGGGCACAGATATGGATTTCTTCTCATCAGTTGTCCATGTAGCGCTCTTCCAAATTTATTGGCATACCTGTGTAATCACCACCATCCATTTGTTGAAACATTTTAATTGGTATTCCGTCAGTTCCTGGAGCCTTGTTTTTCACCACTTCCTTCAGTGCAGCTTGGGCTTCTTCCTTTAATACAGTCATTTCTTGATTATGTGGTACAGTGACTGTGTATTCCTTCCATTTTCTTTTGATGCTTCTTG
>NW_006922273.1:675912-684654 GCF_000298275.1 Orycteropus afer afer | reverse complement strand
TAGTGATACTGCCTCGGAAACCCAAGGAGGGGTAGCTATGAGTGAGGGCCGACTCGACGGCACATAACAACAACAACAACTCTGTATTTAAGAGCAAGTTTCAGAATTTCTTGATGTTTAATTGTTGGCTATAATGCAAGATTCTTCTATACTAGATGCTCTCCTTACTTTAAATATCCCTAAACATCTTCTCTATTATTAATACTATTTACACTGATTAAGATTGGATTGAAGTACAGGCAGTTCTTGGGTTATGAATGTTTGTTTTGTGGACAACTCTTACTTGCCCTTTACATCAGTTTATCATGGCTGAGGAAGTGAAACACATCTGAAGTGTTACAATTTGGTAGATTCATCAAGGTATCCAGAACACGGAAACTTATGGGCTGAAGCCCTGGGAAGAAAAACTAGGAAAAGGCATAGTGTGCCCTTTCTGGAGCCTGATGTGTGAGATTGGATTATTGGCAGAACTGTATGAGGCAACACACATTCAAAGTGACACAGTCCAATGTCCAATACCATTCTGAATGTGAACCTCTCAGATTCACCACTGTTAACAAGTAAGTATTGCCTGTGACTTATGTGGGAAGGGGTTGGAATCCTGGGAGTTGCTGACAAGCTACTTTGGGCCCCAGGGCCACCAGAGAGTGCAGTTGAGTCCTATGGGCTGATTCTGGTTGGCTACACTCTCCCAGCTCAAGGAGGGGTAAGGCCATCAACTAGCTCATATTTAGGGCCCACTTCGAAAGCAGGCAGGAGAAGCTTCTGAGAAGGGGTAAGGACCCCCAAGAACATGGACTAGCTGACAGGGGGTCAAAGGAACAAGGCAAGGGACAGTGAGCCCCAGGCAAGCCTGACTGGTGGTCAATATTTCAGAAACTTAGGATCAACATTCTGCTCTTTATCTCACATTCATTTTTATATTCCTGTATTTCCCCTTTATTTCTTAATAAAAATTTATTTTCCAAAAAACAAACAAACAAAAAAATGGCACAGTCTGCCACCATCTTTGAGCAAGGTGTGACCATATCTGAGTGGGTACCAGCAATACTGCTTTGTTCTGGGCTCAAAATCCAAGGGCAAGGGATCTGGTTGTTATGCCTATGCTGTTTCCTGATTAAGTTTCCAGCAAGGCTTTGACCTGCAATTTTTCCCATTCTGGCTGTCATTACCATGGGTATGATAGTTGGAGCTGTGTGTCAACTTGGCTGGACCACAATTCTGTGTGGTTTAAGCAGTTGTGATATAGTTATTCCCATGATGGGATCATATGAATATGTTTTGAACAGCCAATCCATTAAAAGGAAGTTTCTCTAGGGGTGTGGGCTGCTTCTGATATATTTATGGACATCCTGGGAAAAGAGACACTCTTCTGTGGATCGGGATTCTGTTGTGCTGCCCACAACTGTCCGTGAGAGAACAATCCACCATTTGGCCTGGTGATCTTGGATTTGTCATTCATTGGAGTCAACAGCCAGTATACTGCCTGCCAACCTTGACCTTCTTAGCCCGTGCAGCTGTGTGAGTTGGGAAAAGCCTCCATCTTGATGTTTAATCCAAGAACATTGGACTTGCTAGCTTCTATAAGTGTGTGAGCCATTTTCCTAAGATAAATTTCTCTTCCTCTGTCTATATAAGCTTTACTGCTTTTGTTTTTCTACAGAACCCAGTCTAACACATTGGGTAAAAAATTTGGGTCTATTCTGGTGATGCCTCCTTGGCTATTACAGAACAGGGGAGAACCAGTTTGAAGTTCTGACAAATTCTTAAAAGACACAGTTAGGTACATGTTCATAACCTGGTGACAGCCTTAATGGAAATCAAAATGAACTTGATTACACAGAAAGCAGATTTTTTTATATTTTTTTTGTAAAAATATAAGGCTACTTTGTAGACCCTAAGTTCCATGCAGCTAGGTGTCCAGAATAAATCTAACGAGGGACCAAGAATTGTAAAAAACCCAGAAATTTCTCTGTCTCTGTTCCCATCTCTATATTTCTCTTCATGCCAGCATCATGCTTCTTACTGTAGTCTGACTCTCTTTTTCCTTCTCTACATGATGGAAAATGACTGAAGATACAACAACCCAAGTTACATCTTTTATGTTTGATGAGTGTCTATTTGATGCTGGACTCTCTAAGTACCAACTCCAAATTCCCTGGTTCAGCTTGCATAATACCCACTTCTCACTCAGCTAACTGTAACCTGAAAGGGAAAGTCACATTGTATGAGCATGGTTTTCCTCTGTGTTATAGTGTGTGTGTGTGTGGGGGGGGGGCGGGGGCAGAGAAAGGGAATCCTTGTGGGATGGCATTACAAACTAGTGGGTGTCCCTTTCATCGTAAATCTTATAAGTTCAGATTAAAACTACAAGAAAATTTCTTGATTTCAAACTAATTTCTCAAAATGTATCTCTGGTAAAGTCTTGCAAGGATCTCAAAGCAAACACATGCAGTGCTTAACTCATGACCTCCTTCTCACCCATCTGGCCTTATAATCTACTTGTTGGTCTTTAGTGTTTTTTATGTCTTCATTGGTCTTTCTTCAAGACATGTCCTTTGTCATGCCTGGCAACTTGTCCTCCTAGTATCATCCTTTGTTCAAGCCAAGGAAGGTTGGTGAGAGTTGTGGCCCGTTCTTTTCACATGGTCTGGGTGTTCCCAAGCCCTTCTTTCTCTTCTGGTGTCTCAGACTCAGTTCAGCATCTTTTAGAACTTTCAGTCCTCTGACTCTCGGTCATGACCTGACCTCTATTTGTGCTGCATTGGCTTGACCTTACCCCACAACATTGTGGATTAGAGCAGTCTTGTTGCCTATCTTCATTCTTAGCAAGTGATCTTAAATTCATAGAGCTACAAGTTCTTCATAAAATGAGACAATTATCCTTCCTACCTCAACAAACTTGTTATAATATTCCACCCCTTTTTTCGAAAGAATTTAAAAATATTACACATAAAGTGAGATTAAGTTACCAAGAAGCCTCACAAATGTGTTGTTTTAACTTGATTTGGACCTTCTTTGAAAAATGTGACACTAAATGATTTAATCACTCAGCATTTACTAAAAATCTTGTTTTATGTTTTATTAATAGAAACTTAATGTCAAGTGGGGAATAAGGAAATGTCCTGACTAAATATTTCAGAGAGTGTCTGAATTGGACCCCACTTCAGATCTTCTTGGCCTCTCTCTAAGGTATTGAACAATATCCTCAAGATTGTATTGCACCTGCACAGTTGAGGTTTCTGGGGAGGGAATCCACTTCAGGGATACTCCTTATCATACTTGTGTATCCAGTCAAGAAGTTCTATGCTGCATGATGAGTTTGTAGTATTTTTGAGGTGAGTGAAGGCAGGAGGGGCTAATTTTTTTTACAGGTCTTGTGTGTTGTCATACTTAGTATGACAAAAGAGAAAAAATAGTGAAAAAATGAGGTAGTTTCAAGAATCACAGTGGTTACAAGGATGCTTTAAAATAGTGCTACCATTTTATTATTAGTAGTGCTACTAATACTACAACAGCAGCAGCACCTGGAAGCTTTTTAGAAATGCAATGCTTGGCCTAGGAATGTGTTTTCACAAGTGCCCTCAGCAATTCCTCTGCAAGCTAACATTTGAGAAGCACTGCCTTGAAAGATCTAGACCTGTCTAATAGTTCACATGAATTTTCATAGGCCCTGAATCTAAAACAGAGAAACACACACACACACACACACACACACAAGGCTTCTGCAGCTTTCAAAGATGCTACTTTCATGCTTCCATTTTGTGTGCCTCCGGCACAAACTTCGGCATTTCTACATTGCTACAGAAGCCATACAGCTGTTCTCATACCTAGGATAACTTCTCAGTACCCAAGGAAAGCTTTTACATGCTTTAAAAAAGTATGTTATCTGCTGTACTATTAGGTCCTACATGATAGCTATTAATCAAGTTTGCAGTTAAGGCAGTTAAAAGCTTCTTGACATGTGAATGATCTTGCTTCACTTTATCACTTACTCTTTTAGGAGGGAGAGAGACTCTAAAGAATAGTCTCTGACTGACTGGCTTCAAACTTACTGAGTTTGGTATATTTTTTTTAAGAATAGAATTTTGGCAGTACATTTAACCTTATTGAGTTCGCTCATAATCCCAGGGGGTATAATTCTCACATGAACAAGAAGTCACATGGTGTTTCTTCTATACTGGCTAGGGGCATGCCATGCTTCTTAATTCTCTTTAGTCATGAGGAATCCGCTGATTTTTTTGTAGGACAGACACAATTTTATCAGGACATATTCACATATATTCTCACAATGGGGAAACAAATGTTACATCTTGCATTTCCCCACATCTTGTAAAGAATTCTGAAATGCTTTATTCATTGCAATTATTGGTACAGATTTATTTATTTATTTATTGACAAAATAGGAAATATGATTCCTTTTTGTCATTTCCATACAGTATGAGATCTGTTCAGTTGGGGAATAAAGCTTAAAAAGGAGTTGCATCAGGTACTACGGTGAGGGGTCTTCAGAGGAAGCAAGCAAAGAGACCAGTTTTATGTTTCCAACTCCAATGCCTTCTGGTCTCTGGGTTTATTTTTTTCCTTCCAGTCTCAAATAAATCTCATAGCTCTGAACAGAATAAGGGAGCACTATCTTTTTTTGAGTGTGCATGATTTTAAAAAGTGCATTTTATTACTTGTTAGAGACTTTAAAGATTTGCATTCTTTAACTTACAGAAAATATAATGGCACATTAGATTCAACCAGCATTCTAAACATAGTGGGGTAGTGGTTAAGGCATTTGGCTGCTAACTGAAATGTTGGTGAATGTTGAAACCACCAGCTGCTCCATGGAAGAAAGATGAGGTGGTCTGTCTCCGTAAAGATTTACAGCCTTGGAAACCCAATGGAGGTCGCTGTTACTTGGAATTGACTTGACAGCAGTGATTTTTTTTTTTTTTTTTGATATATTATATACACATGTATGAAGAGAACATCATTAAATGGAGCTTTCTGGAAGAAATCCCATCTAGCATAGATTTTCATCTTCTTGTGAAGTTGAAAGGAATCTTTGTAGCATACTAAATCACAATAAGTTTCTTGAATGATCAAAAAGACTGAAATGCTGGGCTATTCACTCATTTTCTTACTACTAAGTACATGACAAGTCAGAGAAGAAATACTCAGGGTTAAGGGACAGACAGATTTGAATAACTTATATAAAGGACCAAACATTAACATACAAAAAAAAAATGGTGTTTGACATTGGAGTTCCTTCTGAAAAAATTTATTAGATTTCAAGGAAAGTAAGCTTATTCAATAGCAACAGATTTGTGATAACCTTTTAAACAAAAATTCTTTCTCAGTGAGAGATATTTTCTCAGTGAGAGAGAAAACATTAAAAACTGATAATAATATTGAGGCCAGAAAGCATCATACAATTTTATAAATTTTATGGCTTCTTCTATATCAATTTCAAATTTGAAAATCTTGCCAAAGTTTATATAATGTATTTTTTAAATAATTTATTTTTTTTTTTAAATATACACAGCAAAACCGTATACCAATCAAGTTTCTACATGTACAATTCAGTGACATTGAGGACATTCTTTGAACTGTGCAATCATACTTACCTTCCTTTTCTGAATTATTCCTCCACTGCTGCCATAAATGCACTGCCCTTAAGTTTCCTATCTAAACTTTTGGGTTGCTGGTGTCTATTTGATCCTATATAGATAGATCTTAAAAGAGCACAAAACTTGTGAGCAACTATCTAAGGTGCAACTATTGGCCTCTCCCCATCTGGAGCAAAGAACGGTGAAGAAAATCAAAGACCTATGGAAATAATTAGTCTAAAAGATTAATAGACCATACAAACCTCAGCCATGATCCTAAGACCAGAAGAACTTGACGGTACCCAGCTATCACCATTAATCACTCTGAAAGACATCACCTAGTAGGTTCTAGATAGAGTTGGAGAAAAATGTGGAACAAAACACAAAGTCATAAAAAGACTAGACTTACTGTTCTGATAGGGACTGGTAGAGCCCCTGAGACTATGACCCTTAGTCACACTTCAAGCTTGGAATTGAATTCACCACTGTGATTCAACTTTCAGCCAAACAGTAGACACATCTATAATATGAACAATAACACCAGGGAGCTACACAATCCTTAAAATAATCAAACACTCAACATCACAAAGGCAGCATTTGCCTAAGGACAAAGTGTAGAAGGCAAGAAGAGATAGGAAAGAAGGAGAAATGGAAACAGGAAAAACCGGGAGGACTGGGGATAAATGTTTTCACATTGTTGGGGCTGCAGTCAATGACATCAAACAAAGTGTGTGTGAGTAGTTGAATGGAAAAGTTATTTGCTTTGTAAATCTTCACTCAAACCACAAATAAAAGTAATTTTTTTTTTAAAGCACAGTACTCAAAGCAGACATTCTTTACTATTTTAGCTAAATTATTATTTAATTTTTAAGAAGATTTTAAGTGATATATTTGGTTTAAGGTTTAAAGATTGTGATAGTTAAAGTATTGTGTCAGATTATCTGGGCCATGATTCTCAGTGGTTTAGCAGATATGATGTAGTCATCCCCTCATGATGAGATCTGATATAATATAATCACTTTATGATGAGTTCTGCTATGAGCAGCCAATGAGTTGAAAAGGAGTTTCTTCAGAGGTATGGACATCTTGGCAAATTTCTCTGGCTTTCTGTTGTCTCTGGATCCTGCATCTGAATCAGCATCATCATTGGTTCAGAGGCTTGAACCATTGGCCTGCCATTTTGCCTATTGATCTTCAGATTGTTGCCTTCTTAGACTATGAGCCAAGAGTCTGCCATTTTACCTGCTGATCTTGGATTCTTCAGCCTCTGGAGCCAGCAGCTTGCTATATTGCCTACCAATCTTCGGTTTGTCAGCCCCTGCAGAAGCATGAGTCAGGGGAAGTCTCAAGCTTGATGCTTAATCTATGGACTTGGGACTTGCCAGCTTTTACAACTGTGTGAGCCATTTCCTTGAGATAAATTTCTCTCTCTCCTTCCCTCTCTCTCTCTCTCTTATATGTATACACACACATGTATACATAAGGTTCCCTGGTTTTGTTTCTCTAGAGAACCTAACCTAAGACAAAGATTATCTTAGAGTAATAGTTTCAAGGGTTCATCTAGACTCCATGGCTCTTGAAAGTCTGGATTCCATGAAAATTTTAAATTCTGTTCTTCATTACCTCCTTTTTGATCAGAATTTTTCTATATATGAATGTTTTTTCTAAAGATTTTAAAAAAATCGCTCCCAGAATAATAATCTTTATTAGTACTCAACTTTGTCTTGTGCTACCTTGTTTAGTACTACTCTTGTTGATATTAGTTGGATTCAGTTGATTCTGAATCATGCAAACAAAGTAGAATTTTGCCACAGTGTTTTCTTGGTTATAATCTTAAAAGAAGCAGATCACCAGGCCTTTTCTTAGTGCCACTGGGCAAGTTTGAACTACAAATTTTTTAAGTTAGCTGTTAAGCACAAAATATTTGTGACATCTAATGATGTTGGTTTACTACTGCAAAGTTCAAATAACTATTAATGCACCTTTCTAAATAGAAAATAAAATTTGGGCAAATTAAGATATTCATAAACAATCTCAAAGTATTTATGAAATATAGATAATTTAAAATGAATAAAAGTAAAATATTATCACACTGTTATTCCCTTCTCAGATTTGCCATATTTATACTGTGAACTCTGGAATTAATGATGTTTTGAGGAGGGAAAAAACCTTATATCCTTATCAAGAGGAAGATCAGTAACACATAAGTTTTACGTTGGAAGATGCTTTCCTGACTTTTATTAGTAATAATATGCTTACCATGGTCCATGGTTAGTCTCATTTCAGGCTATAGAAGGGCTTCCACTGAGAATTCACAGTGCATTAATGCAGTTTCAAGTTTTGTTACCTCAGAGTGACACAGTAAAATCCTCAGGGATCCATATTAAATCAGAGTTTTGCCATAATGTGACTCAGTTGATTTCATGCAACTGCATAGTGAATGAGAGTTTCACAATAGAACTATAGTGTAAGTTTCTATATATTGTACAGTAAATCAATAGCATTTTACAATAGAATTATATGTAAGCTTCCCTGTGCTTTACTCTAAATCAATGGAGATTCACAATAGGATTCACCTTTTAGTTTCTATGAATTTCATGATAAATCAAGCATTTTTATTTATTTTAAATTGGATAGTTGTCATCGTGTTAGATCATAAATCTATAGACACACCATTTCTGATAAGAATAAAGTTCTATCACCAAAACTTGCTTCAAGATGGCTAACGAGTTTGTTAAGAATAAAGGCATCAACAATTGGAATCACTTAGAGAAAAGGAGCAAAATTTACTAGAAGGGACAAAGCAATCTCATGAAACAGAAAATCGTGAAGAAACTGAAGGCTAAGAGAAATCTTCCTGTTGTTTAGGGGTAATATTGTGATAGGCAAAAGGATTTAGAAAGAATGAGGAAGTTGTAGGAGGGAATTCCCATCCATTAATCAGTAAAAAGTTATTCTTTCTTGGCAGAGAGAAAAAGAACATTGATTCTGTATTCTCCTTTATTAACATTTTTTGGGATGTAGTATCAAATAGAAAAAGTTTCTAGTAGAATATTTTACCAACTTTGAAATATTTTCTCAATTCTGGAAATTTCTTGCTTTTTCAGTATAGCACTATTAATTTTTCTATAGACCAAATTTAAGT
>NW_006922273.1:647976-675587 GCF_000298275.1 Orycteropus afer afer | reverse complement strand
CCTTGGGCCTTACAATGGACTTGAATTAATGGCCTGCCATGTGGTTTGGTAACATTGGGACTGTGCTTTTTTACTTGTCAACTTTGGACTTGTCAGCCTCAGCAGCCAGATGCTGTCTGAGTGAAGAAAAGCCTCTAGCTCCAGTGGGCCGGGAGCTGGAGGCAGAGCTGAAGCTCAAGGCTGAGGGGTTTTCACCCAGCCCCTAGAGTTTGGCACTTTGAACTTGGACTTAAAACCTCCAAATTATAAGAACGAACTCCTGTTTGTTAAAGCCATCCCATTTGTGGTATATTCTTGCCAGAGTGGCACTAGGTAAACCAGAACATAGCTCTTTCAGACAAACAAAAGTGTGAGTAGATAGGAAACATAACATTTTGGGGATGGAGCAATACCATTTATTCCATACGTTTGGAGGTCTGGTGGTGTATTGCCTAAGGCACTTGACTGCTAATCAGAAGACTGGCAATTCAAACCCACCAGCCACTCCTTGGAAGGAACATTTGGCAATTTACTTCCGTAGAGATACCACCTCGGAAACCTAAGGAAGGGTCACTAAGAGTAGAATCTAATCAATGGCAGTGAGCTTGGTTTGGTTTGGTTTCTTTTAAAGATGTGGAACCCAGTGCCCAGAAAATTTTGCATACTTGCGCAGGGCTATCAATTACTAGCAGAACTGAAATTATGTTAGGATCTGCTAATTCCTAGTCTAGTGTTTTTGTTTTTTTTTTCTGTTTTTTTCTTTTTCAAATATGCTGTACAATGTCAGCTTCCTATTATTCCATATTTAAGTAGGATCTTCTTGTGCTGTCACTGGAACTTATAAAATATTTTTACCCTTGAATTTGCCCTTTTATTTCCATTTTGCCATTCTTGAAAATCCCATTGCTTTTCTGACTAGACGAATTTTGAATTAAATTGTCTTGTGGGTTCTAAATTTGTTTTAAAACTCATTTTGAAGTAGCTCGTAAAACTATGTGCTTGTCCGTCTTGAGTTTGGACCCATTCCCTGCTTTAAATTGACTTAGACATAAACTGGAGATAATTTTCAATTTCTTCCTGCTTCCCAACCACCATTCAGACTATTGTGATTCTGTTTTATGTTCTTATTGACAGACATTGAGGTACGAATTCCAACTCCTAAGATGAATTTGAATCACCTTGGACAGAGTCAAGGAAAAAAAAAAGCATGGGGCTGATTTGTAGTTAAAAAGTGTATTGAAATTTGTTGAGAATTACGCTAGCAAGTGCTGACGACTCAGTTGTCCAGTCCTTTATCACCCGATCAGCTGACCTTGGATGCTCATTACTATGTCAGTGTCTGTTGCTGGCTTCCTATTTTCTCTCAGGAATCTAAAATATCCCCTCATTGAAGTTAAACTTTTATTGGCAATACCCTTTGGGATCTGGAGTAGCAGGAAAATGATATATAAATATACTGATTTTATTTTTAGCACCTTTGCCACTAATCCTCAATAATCTTTGAGGTTTTAATTTTATCTACTACGTGTCCACTCTTATCAGACATTACAGACAAATTTACCTGGAGCATAGAGCTCTTCACACTCTACCTTCTGCCTTCTCTTCTCATCACAGCTCTGAAATATACAAGGGACAAAGTTTTAAACAAGAGTTTAGAATGGATATTACATAATTGTATTTGTGTATGTGTGCATGTGTGTAAGAATTTCTAGGTAGATATCCAAGAGCAAGTTAGAAATAGAAAGTCATTTACATTTTTCTGAGTGGAAGGTAATGTTTACATGCAGCTTAACAAATATCTATTGGGTGAACTAATGAAATTAGGATATGTGTTCCTTCCAAATTTCCATTTTAGACACTTAAATATTTTGATTCAGCAGAAACAGGTCAACTGGAAGCTGCAGACTCACTACCTCCTATTGGAGCTGAATTCACATTGCAAGACAGATATTTACATTTTATCACACTCAGTGAGAACTCCACAGTGGAAGCTTGGAGAGTGTATGAAGGAAAAGAAATAGGTGAGCGAAGGAAAACAAAACAAACTTGGACTGATTATTTCCACCCCTTAACCAGTAGTTCTCCACCGTGACTCACATTATACCCAAACCAAAAAGAACAAACTCACTGCTGCCCAGTTGGTCCTGACTCTTAGCAATCCCTCCTTGGATTTCCAAGGTGGTATCTCTACGGAAGTAAATTGCCCAATCTTCTTTCCAAGGAGGGGCTGGTGGGATTGAACTGCCAACCTTCTGGTTAGCAGTCAAATGCCTTAGGCACTATGCCACTGGCCCTCCTAGTCTGTCTATGTTGTTGTTGTTATGTGCCGTCGAGTCGGCCCCGACTCATAGCGACCCCTCCTTGGGTTTCCGAGGCAGTTATCACTACGGAAGTAGGATTGCCCAACCTTCCTTCCGAGGAGTGGCTGGTGGGTTTGAACCGCCAGCCGTCTGGTTAGCAGGCAAGTGTCTTAGCCACTATGCTACCAATACTCCTATCAGAGGCCACCCTCAGACATCCTGATATAATTGATTTGGGAAAGAGTCTAAGCATCAGCATTTTAAACTTCCAAAGTGATACTAATGTGTAGCTGAGTGGTTCTTAATCTTGGCTTTCAGCAATCATTGAATATCAATTGTTTTTGATTTAACCACTTGTTCCTAAACATGCCTGTGAATGAGAATCACCTTGGAAGACTTAAAAATACAGATTCCTAGGTCTTACCCAAGATCAAGTAAACAGAATTACTTGAAGATGGGACTCTAAGAATTTGTGTTTTTAAAAAATCTCCTCAATGATATTTTATGCAGCCAGCTCCTTGAGAAACAGTGTTACCTTCTTTGACAATTACTAAGTAGCTTCTACTGGCTTATATCTTTAGAGCATCACAGGAACTTCTGCTGACAGTTATTATTCATAATTAAGGAAAGGGGTGGGAGTGTTAAGGGGACTGGAAGTTGTGCTGGAAAACACCTTCCAAATGGGCATGAAGAATATGAGGAAACATAAAAACAGAGGGGAAATTATTTTGTGTAAATTTAAAACTATTTATCAATGCAAGAAGAGTGTGGGGGCCGATCTTTTCTTACTTCATGAGGGGAAGACAGAATCACCATCAGCAGCATCAGCCCAAATGTGATTCCTATGAGGTCGTGTTCAGACATGCCATTACCCTCCAAACTTGTTACCGATTCTGACACCATGCATCCCTCCCACCACACTCTCCACTTCTCTGCTGGGTTTGATAATGCATTGCAATGGCTACACAGAATTCACAGACAATATTCACAATTATGAGATTTATTAGGAAAGTAACAGGCTACAGTTCAGAATCAGAAGCAAGTCAGGATACAGTTTTTCAATCAGAACAGCTTCTTCTCACCCATGCCACAGGTATGCTTCTCTCTGGCCGTGGCCTCTGCCCTCCTTGGTACAGTGTTACAAAGTTCTTATAGCTTTGCTGAATAGGTGCCCAGAGAGGCACTCTGCCAATAAGTCTCCTGCCTGAAGGCACTCAACTTTCTCACTCTGTCTTGTGCTGGTCTTTGGTTCTGCTGCCAAGGTCTCTTTGCCATCTCTCTGCTGCTTTAGTAAACTGTTAGAGTTCTCTCCCTGTCTCCTGGGTTGATGAGGTCCAGCACAGTGATTTCAGGTCCAAAGACAGAGTTCACTCCTGGCTACTCTTTCTTGATAATAGGGGGATCTCCCTTTTCCACCTCTGGGATGGCTCATTTTAAGCCTAGCGAGATGGCAAAACTGATCAATTCCCATGTTAGGGTTCCATACTCCTTATTTGCATGGTCCCACCCCCACAAGGGTGTCATGTACCTTATTTACATTGCATTACATTATCCAGTCCCCTTGGTGGGCCACAGCACTTTACGTTTGCATAATTTCACCTAGTTATCTGGTTGTTGGTGTTATGTGCCATCGAGTTGGACCCAACTCATAGCGACCCCTCCTTGGGTTTCCGAGGCAGTATCACTACAGAAGTAGATTGCCCCATCTTCCTTCTGAGGAGTGGCTGGTGGATTTGAACCACCTGCCTTATGGTTAGCAAACAAGTGCCTTAGGCACTATGCTACCAGAGTCACAAAGACCATGGCTAGAAGAGCCACACCAAGCAATTCACTGCACCACAATTAACAAACCTATCCTTTGACTTAAGTAGAAATCAATCAAGTGATTCTTTAATGATGTGGAAAGCAATGGATTTGCATTCCAGAGCTGCCCCTTACCATTGTGTAAACATGAAAGAGGAGTGTTCTCAACTATGAAATAGATACGAGAACACCTCTCTTGTGGTGCCTAGTAGTCTCCACATGGAAGAAACTCAATAAAGAGCAGCCATTATTTTTATAGCATATACATATTTTTTTGAGCAATAATACACTAGAGAAGATGACAAGGAAACAAGGATAATGAAGCAGAAGAATCATAAAGCTTAATTGCCATCTTTTAAGGAAAACAAAAAATCCAAAGTTGTTTTTTAGTTTATGTTATGTGCCGTTGAGTCGGACCCAACTCATAGTGACCCCTCCTTGGGTTTCCGAGGCAGTGTCACTACGGAAGTGGATTGCCCCATCTTCCTTCCGAGGAGTGGCTGGTGTGTTTGAACTGCCAGCCTTCTGGTTAGCAGTCAAGTGCCTTAGCCACTATGCTACCAGAGCTCAGCCATACTTATTACATTACTTTTTAAAATGTAGATGGTCTCAAGTATGCAATTTTATTTTGAAACATTTCCTTTTAAAATCAATAGTGTCTTCTATCTAATCATCCAAGAGCCTTTGCAATTATCACCAGTATTATAATCATCATCCACAGAATTATTATTTATTATTATTATGCAAAAAATAGCCTAAAGATCAGTTTTGGCTTCATTATGATAACATTTCCTTTCTCTTTTCCAAAACCCTTTAAGTTTCTCAAGTTATAGGAAAACATAAGTGAAATTTCACTCTGATATTTATTAAGTAAGATATACATTTGAGATGATACATCAGTTTTAATATGTTCAAATCTTTGCCTTATGAATAGTTTATATTTTCATATAAACATCAGGCAGATTTTATTTCTTTTTCTTCTTTGGTGAAGCCTGCAGAGATTATAAATGGCAAGAAGACTTAAAATAGCACCTGATCTAACAATAGAAAATCATACCATCTACTATCCTCATATTCTAATTTCAGAAAGAAAGAGAAGTGGAGGAGAGAGAGGTAACAAGAAATGTAGAGATAACAAACAATGTGTGTTACTATTGGGAAATTCTCCCCTTCTTAGTATCACTCCCAAAATACAATGATCCCAAGTCCTATAAGTTAATTATAATACAGTCATCTCTTTAAAAAAATCTACTATTAATGTCCTGTTTTCATTGGTAAATCTTTTTTTTTTCAAAATATGAAATGTTTCAGATTTATTTATTTATCTTACATTGCATTTCCCTTCAACCAAGTTAATGAGTATCTCCTACCTACCTAGCAACTTTCCCTTCCCTCCCCTCATTCCTGGTAACCAATAAAGAAAGTTTCCTTCCATGTGTAAATCTTTTCTTGACTTTTTATAATAGTGGACTCATACGACATTTGTCTTTTCTGTGATTGCGTTACTTCACTCAGCATAATGTCCTTCAAGTTCATCCATATTATGAGGTGTTTCTCGGATTCTTCCTTATTCTTTAATGTTTCATAGTATTTCATTGTGTGTATATACCATAGTTTCGTTATTCATTCATCTGTTGATGGGCACTTAGGTTGTTTCCACCTCTTTGTTATTGTGAATAGTGCTGTGGTGATCTTAGTAACCTATTTTAAAAACATCAGTGGTAATTACTACTGATACAAACAAACACTGAAGAAGAATAACAGAAAAAGAATACTGCCAAAGCCTCACTGGATAATAGGGATGTGGGAATGACAGAAATATGTTCTCTAGATGTTAGGGATTGAATTGTGCCCCCCTCCCCCCCAAAAAAAAGGTATGTTGAAATCCTAATCCCTGTGTCTGGGAATGTTATCTTGTTTGGGGAGATAGGATCTTTCTTAGAACATATAATTAGTTAGGTCATATTGGAGTTGTGGTAAGATGCCATGTGAAGACACATTTACAAGCCAGGGAATGCCAAGAAATTACCAGGGCCACCAAAAGCTGAAAGAGAAGAGATGCTTTGAATAGTACCTGAGATCCTCACCTGAAGTATTTTGCTTAAATTCTTATTTGTTGTTTTCAGTACCACTTCAAGGTAAAATGAGAATCCAACTTATAGAAACCCAGCAGAACAAATAAGATAAGGATGATAAAAGCATTCTGAATCACCAAACACTCTAATGATAGACTATGAATTACTTCCAGATAAAACAGTCTTTTGTTAACTCAGATAATAAAATGTATTAGAACAGGTGCTATTTATGATGAAAACACAATGTTGATCTTCCCCTAGAGCAGACCGAGAGGCACACAACATTTTCTCTCTTAAACCCCTCAAAAAGAATCAATAGGACTTCTGGTCTTCAGAACTTTAAGACAGTAAATTTCTCATTTTTAAAAACAACCATTTTGGGGTATTTTGTTATGGCACCCCCCAGGAAACAAAGATACTAGATGAATAACTCCAGTGGGAGAAAGGACAGATGAGGTAGAATTCAGACAACAGGTTAAGGTTATGATGTGAGAGAGGATGGAAGTTTCAGGCTACATTGCAAAGCAAACATAAGAAATTAGTTGGTTTCACAGATAAGGAGAGAAAGGAAGATTTCAAATAGACTTTATAGTGAGGGAAATTTGTAATGTTAGATAACATTATAATGTTGATAGAGAATAGTGTATTGAAAGAAGTTTGTATTTGATCACAATTGTAAAATCATTAGCTGAAATGTGTGGTCTGTTCTTTAATAACTCTCATACTATTTCTGAGAGACCAGCAAGATGAAGTGGACCAGAGCAATTATTCATTAAAATATTCTAAGAATGTCAGGGATTCTTTTTAATACCGGAATGCAAGTTGTTTAGTGGTTGCTTAATATGGATTTCCATTGTTCACTCAAACATATGAGGATCAGACTCAGGAAATTAACAGAAGGACAGATTCTTCCAAGCTGGAGTAACTCAGACCTTCACAGTGGGTGAGCTCTCCAGATAACTTAAAAGGCAGAATTATGAATAAGCCAACAGCCTATTAATGGTAGAGGTCTCCCAGGGTGATGCCCACGTCATTCTTTTTGATAAGAGGAGATAACTCAGGTAACCAATGCCCGAGTCTTGTCATATATTCCTATTTTGGTTCTTGAATGCCAAAGTAAGTGCATGTGTTTTTATAATAATATTCCTGTGTTGGTATGGAGGTCTTTACATACAGAATAGTTATTTTCTCACTATTCATTTTCCACTGAAGGACATTACTCCTTCTTACACATAGTCTTTTTAGAGTATAGTTCTGATATTGTCACCCCCTGAACCACAACAAAAAAAACCGTTAGTGGCTTGGAGTTTCCTATAGAATATTTAATCTTCAGCTTGTAATACGTATTCTTCACTTTTTCCTCATAAACCCATATTCCATTTAAACTGAGCTATTCACAATTCCTATTTTCATTCAGTATTTTCTCACCATTATGCCTGCTTTTGCTCCTGGTACTTCTTTCCTCTGAACTGCCATTTATCTATATTTCTCTCTGTACAAATCTTCTGTACTTCAAAAGTCAGCTGTAATGTTCTTTCTTCTCCAATCCAAAGACCTCTCTTAGTCTCTTCAAAACACACCCTAAATTAAAAATGCTTTTTTTTTCTTTGAATCTCTGGTCTAGCTTATACATGTCACACAAACCCACATGAACGCAACCTCACAAATCTTGGGATTGATCAATGTGATATACTAAGCCAGACTCAAAGGAGTAAGCATTTTTTTCACATAAAAAATGGACAATTCCCTTGTCCATGTTATAATGTCTTCTCCAATGGCATATTTGTTGTTGTTGTTGTTGTTGTTATGTGCCATCGAGTTGCATATTAGTTCAGTACATTTCCCATCACGAGAATAACCTGAATCTTTGTTTTGGTAAGGGTCATTATTTTAATTTATTTTTACTGTGCTTTGGGTGCAAATTTACAGAGCAAAATTTGTTTTATACTCAACAGTTTGTGTAAGTCTCATTTCACATCCTGATTACCATCCCCGACCATAACAAACTCTCCTCCTCTCCCATCTCTGTGACTACTCCCTCCCTGTGCCCTTCTTACATATGCACTCCTGTCTGTCCAGCTTTCCATCTATGTGAATGCTGTCCCCCTGGTGCCCCATGACTGATTGATCTAAGGAGCGCATCTCCCTAGAGTATGTGGGTGTATTGCGCTGGGGTAGGTGTTCTGCATATAGGTCTTTCTATTATTGGACTGAGAGCCAATTCATGGCAGTGAGTCCAATTTTAGGCCCGAAGGGTAACCTGGACTCATAGTCTTGGGAGTTCCACCAGACTCTGTCCAACAAGTAATTCTGGTCATTTTTGTGTTTTTAATTTTGTTCCACATTTTTCCTCTTGATAGGGCTCATTATTCAGAGTCATAGTAGGAATGCACATGAGGGGAACTTTTGATATTTTTCTTCACATATTTCATCTGGTGCTATTACTTTCTATGTCTGGTCTTAATACTTTTGTATTGGGTAAATTTCTAATATGAGTTCCTGGGTGGCTCAAATAAATATATACTTGGCTACTAACTGAAAGGTTGACAGTTTGAATCAACCCAAAGACAACTCAGAAGAAATCTCCAGTAATCTATTTCCAAAAGGCCACAACCACTGAAAAACTTATAGAATACAGTTCTATTCTGAAACACATGGAGTCACCATGAGTCACAACCAACTCGGCAACTGTTTTTCTTTTTTGTCTCAGTTTAAATTTCTCGTAAACTTCCTGGATGCTTGAAGAGTGCCTGAGATCCTGACCTGAAGTATTTTGCCTAATTATTATTTGTTCTGCTCAGCTCCACAATCCATACATCAAGGGAAAATAAGAACCAAATTCATAGAAACCTTGGAGAACAAATAGGATAAGGGGAGTAGAGGCTTGTCTAACTACATAACTATATTCTAACAACAGACTGTGGAATATTTCCAGGCAAAATGGAATGCAGAAATCTTTCATTAAATCAGATAGTGAAATACTTGAGAAGGTGCTATTTATGCTGAAAGCTTCTAACTAGGCACTTCAGTGAAAGAGCTCTACATGTTTAGCTTCTTGTCCAGGTAGATACTGTTCCACTCTTTGTTTTCATTTTAAGATCTATCTAACAGACAGTAAATACATTGAGGGCAAAGTTCAATTTTATTCTTTTTAATATCTGCAGCATGTTGCTTGTATGCCATAGGCACACAGGAGGTAACCATGGAGTTAAAGAATGATATTGCTGTGTGGTATGTTGGAAATAGGAACTCTGGTGGCATAGTGCCTAAGGCATTTGACAACTAGCCAGAAAGCTGGTGGTTAAAACCCACCAGTCACTTCTTGGAAAGAAAGTTGGGCAATCTACTTCCATAGTGATGCTGCCTTGGAAACCCAAGGAGGGGTCGCTATGAGTCAGATCTGACTCGACAGCAGTTTTTTTTTTTTTTTTTTTTTTTTTTTTAATGTTGGAAATGTCAAAGATTTTGAGCTTGAGTTTCAGCTCCATCATTTACTAGCTGTATGATGGAGGTAGAGTCCCTGGATGGGGCAACCAAAAGGTTGGCCGCTTTAGTCTACCCAGAAGCACCTTGGAAGAAAAGTCTGGAGATTTACTTCCAACCATCCATTGAAAACCCTGTGGAACACAGTCCTCTGACACACATGGGAGTTGGAATTGACTTGACAACTGGT
Organism: Orycteropus afer afer; assembly: GCF_000298275.1. Lineage (NCBI taxonomy): Eukaryota > Metazoa > Chordata > Mammalia > Tubulidentata > Orycteropodidae > Orycteropus > Orycteropus afer. The sequence continues at coordinate 665,757 of NW_006922273.1, read as the reverse complement.
TTATGACATGTGTAAATCATATAACTTCTCAAATTCCTATTTTAGTCATCTTTAGAAATGTTAGTAATAATACATACTTCAGAATTTTATTGCAAAGATTGAAGTGGAATTTAAAAAATACTGTTCTCTATCTGTATTTATTTACTTGACATAGAGTTAATGAATGCCTGCTCTTTCTCTGGCACAGTGTTATGATCTTGGGATCTTGGGATATATTAGTGAACCCAAACCAAACCTTTCATCATAGAGCTTGTACTATAGTGAGAGAAGAAAGAAACAGTGAAAAAAGAAATGTAATTAATCAATCACTAAGTTACATGAGATGTGACTTATGAGGCCACAAGTGCCATGGAAAGAAAAAAAAAAAAGCTGAGGAAGTGGACTGGAATCGTGGTGGTGGTGGTGGTGCAGGAAGTGTATTGTCATGTTAAATAGAGTAGTCAGAGCATGGCTCACTGAGAGAGTGGGATTCAAGCAAAGATAGCTAAGTAAATACCTGGAAGAATAGAACTCCGGGGTAGTGCCCATGTCCTTGGGCAGGAGTCTGCCTGGGGGATTCCAGGTGAGGGAGTAAGGAAAGGAAAAGGAAAAGAAATCAGGGGTAAGGGGGATGGAGGCCGAACAAACTGGACCTTTGTGGTCACTGTTGGTACGTCAGCTTTTCCATGGACCACTTGCGTTTGAGCAGAGGTTGAAGGATCTGACTACAGATTTATTCACATTCACCATGCTGAAAAAAAAAGTAATAAGTACATATTTGATGACGTATGCATTAAATGGTTTTGAATTGAAATTCACATTTTTAATGATTATTTATGGTTTTTTTAACCAGAATAAAACTTGATTGAAGCTCAATATGGCAAAATAGTCAAAGAAGTAAATATATAGTCCAGGGGATTTTGGTCAAACTAGTGCCAAACTTCTAGGTTTACTGAATATTATTAATAAAATGTTTGGAGTTTTACTTTCCAAAGAGTTAGCATTTTAGAAAATGAATAAATTCCAGTTTTTATAAAAGTCAGTATAAAATCTCTTAGCTTCTCACTGGAAACTTATGAGAAATTCTGAGAAAACTAAGAGCATTTTTATTTTTCTTAAAAATTTCATTTGCTTTTTGAGGTTTAGTTACACTATATTTTTTCTTTAGCTGATCTTGGCCTCTCTATTACCCAAACTGACCGGTACTATCAGGAAAAAAAAAATCATATTCAGTATTAGAACATTCACAAATCATTTATTTTTCTTCTGACTCACCACTACTCTCTCCCAGCAGCTCCCATACTTCTAATCAGAAGAAACAATTTGAATTGTTCTCTTCTCATTTTCAAAGGGTCCTGAGGGTACAGTTGCAGCAACTGTACTAGTTACAATTTAATTAAATTACATTTTTGCTGAATAAATTACTGACATTCACAGACATTTAGTCTTCAAATTGTCTATAAAAACTCAAAAGGAAAAAAGCCCTTGAAAATGCTCATCATAGAAAAGATTTAATATCTTTAATTATAAAGTTATTTTATGCAATTTATTGGCATGCCTCGAGTCCATCAGATGAGAATACTCTTAGAAACTTATTATATGCCATTAAAAAAATATTGGTGATGGATATGATTCAGTGAAAACAAACATTTGTTATTTGTTGTCAATATATTTATAATTTTCTTTATATCTCTATAATTAGTTTCAAAGAAACAAAATACTAGTTAGTTCTTTGGTAATACTTGTACTATACCATGGTATACAGACTAATGTCCCCCCTGCAAAGGTACAGAATAATGCCTCCCTCTAAAGATAACCTATGCCTTAATCTGTGAAACCTTAGAATATGTTACAAAGGTATTTTGCAGATGCTATTAAATTAAGGATTTTGAGATGAGGAAGATTATCCTGGATAGTGGGTGATCACAAAGATCCTTAGAAGAGGGAAGCAAGAGGATAAAAGTTAGAGGAAGCAACATGAGAGAAGCAAAGGTTAAAGTGAAATGACCCGAAATTAAGGAATGCATGCAGACTCTAGAAGCTGGAAGAGGAAAGGAATGGATTTACCCCTAAGGTCTCCAGAAGGAAGCAGCCCTACCAACATCTTAATTTCAACTCAATCAGACTGATCTTGGACTTTTGATCCCCAGAACTACAAAATAATAAATATCTACTGTTTCAGTCCCAAAATTTATATAGTTTGTTATAGCAACAATAGTAAACTAATACTTACATATACCCATATAATTAAAACAAATCAAATTTTCAACAAGTTGATGACAAACCTGTTTATATTGTTAAAATATTTGATGGCATATAAAAACAAATCAGAGTAAGAAAAATGATCCAGTTTTGTTCCATGTTAGCTCATACATATTTAGACCTAAAGTACTTTCTAATCAGATCTTTCTGAAGACATGATTATAGGCATAGCCAGCAGTTAAGCAATCTATTGGATTATCATGGAGGTTAATATGTCAGGGATAGTTGTCATAACTGGTAAGAAAAACACTCATCATTGACATGCTTTACTATACCATTCAAGGTCTTTTCCTCATTTACTTCTTTATAAATTTATTTTTTATTTATTTCTGCCTTCTGTTCCATACACCAAAAGTAAAACATCTGATAAGTTATTATGCTATCTGATAAGTTATATTATGGTTGTTTAAATCAAAAACCAAAGCAAATTCACTGTCGTCAAGTTGAATCTGACTCATAACCACCCCCCTTGGCCTTCCGAGGAGGCATCACTATGGAAATAGATTGCCCAGTCTTCCTTCTTAGGCGTGGCTGGAGGGTTTGAACCTCCAGCCTTCTGGTTAGCAGTCAAATGTGTAAGGCACTATGCCACCAGAGCTCCCTGTTTAATTTGTTGAAAATAACCAGGAATTTTTAAAGTGGGCAGGAGAAACCCAAAAGAAGAAAACACCAAAGATAGAATTTTAGGCACTATGACATCTTTCAGGAGGAAAGGTTGGGTGGTTGGGTTCACTCTTTGGAGTGAAGAAGCTCAAATTTCAAATAGTCAGTGATAACGTACTTTTCATGAAGTAGAAATTTGAAGTTTATATATTTAAAACTGTAAAATTCTCTACATTAAATTTTCACTTTTATAGAATATTTGGAAAATATAGTGTGTTGTGGTTGTTATTTGCCATCGAGTTGGACCCGACTCCTAGCGACCCCTCCTTGGGCTTCTGAGGCAGTAGCACTACAGAAGTAGATTGCCCAATGTTCCTTCTGAGGAGTGGTTGGTGAGTTTGAACCACCAGCCTTCCAGTTAGCAGTGAAATGCCTTAGGAACTATGCTACCAGAACTCCCATAGTTAAGTATAGTAAGTATTTTCTATAATAAGAAGTCATGTTATCAATCACTATTAACATTGTTTGATGTTTTAGGTTTTGGCATTGTTTCAGGTATATTTATCAATGCACATGATACTACACTTTATATTTTTCATTTTGCTTTTTTTTTTACTTGACATTGTATCATGAGAATTTTTGCACATCACTAAGAACCCTTAAGTATTCTATTGTAAGAAACAGCAAAATTTTTCATATTTTTTTTAACTTAAAGACATTTAATTAATAACTTTTATAAGGAGGGAAATTTTTAGATATATTCTTATTTTTAAGCTCTGCAAATCTTTAATACTGGTTAGGTTAAGCATAATTAGACCAATCCAGTCATGTTAATAATCTCTATCTGTAAATAAAATAAGCCTTAAAATTTGCAAATTTAAGCCAATAAACACCATGTCTTTTCTTTTTTAAAATTTATTTATTTTTGTTGTTGAGACTATACAGCAGAACATATACTTAATAAGTCCTACATCTGTAAGTCAGTGACATTGATTGCTGTTCTGGTTACCTAGTGCCACTCTGACAAGAAATATACCACAAATGGGATGGCTTGAACAAACAAGAGTTTATTATTACAATTTGGAGCCTTTAAGTCCAAGTTTAAAGTGCCAAGCTCTAGGGGCTGTGTGAAAGCCCCTCGACCTTGGGCTTCAGTTCTGCCTCTTGCTCCTGGCCAACTGAAACTAGAGGCATCTCTTTACTCAGGCAGCTACTGGCTGCTGAGGCTAACAAGCCCAATGCTGCCAAATAAAATGACATAGTCCTGATGTTACCAAACCACAAGGCAGGCCATTAATTCAAGTCCATTGTAAGTCCCAAGCCTGGCAGAGCATGCCAGGGTGCTGAACAATGACATAGCTATATGCAGGGTTCAAGCATGCCATAAGCTAGAGACCGTTCCCAAAGCTGTTTCTTATATACGGAAGCAGACCACATATCCAAAGGCAGCTACTCAGCTGCTCACAGTAGATTCCACCATGGGGTTGATTACTAGTCTCATCATGGAGAATACTACATCCAGCTGCCCAGCCACTCAACCAGGCCTAGCCAAGTTGACACACAAACCTAACCACCACAATTATATTTTCCAAGTTGTGTAACTATTCTTATCATCCTTTTCTGAACTGTTCCCCTGCCATTAACTTAAACTCATTATAACCTAAGTTTACTACTAATCTTTTGAGTTGCTGTTTTCAGTTTGGTCCCACATAGTTCTTACAAGAGTACAATGTACAAGGCAGACATTATTTACTATTTGAGCTAAACTACTACTTGGTTGTAAGAGACTTCAGATGATATTTTTGATGCAAGGTTTAAAGATCATTTTAAAGCAATAATCCACCACTTGTCTGTCAGTTTGTTGAACTATGGTGGCTTCTGTGTGGCTATGATGCTGGAAGCTATACCACTGGTATTTCACATACTGGCAGGATCACCAATGGTGGACAAATTTTAGTGGAGCTTCCAGGGTAAGACAGACTAGGAAGAAGGACATGGAGGTGTAATTCTGAAAAACTGACTGTTTAAAACCTTATGAATAACAGTGGAATATTGCTTGATATGGTACCGAATGATGAGCCTCTCAGGTTGGAAGGCACACAAAATACAACTAGAGAAGAGCTACTTCCTCAAAGCAGAGTCAATCTTAATGATTTGAATGGAATAAAGCTTTTGGGACCTTAATTTGCTGGTGTGGCATGACTCAAAATGAGAGCAAATAGCTGCAAACATCCATTAATAATCAGAATGTGGAATGAACAAAGTATGAATCTAGGAAAATTGGAAGTCATCAAAAATGAAGTGGAACACATAAAGATCAATATCTTAGGTATTAGCTAGCTGAAATGGACTAGTATTTGCCATTTTGAGTCAGACAATCATATAGCCTACTGTACTGGGAATAATAAATTGAAGGCGATGACTTCACATTCATCATCAAAAAGAACATTTCAAGATTTATCTTGAAGTACAACTATTATCTTCAGTGATAGGACAATATCCATATAGCTACAAGAAAGAACAGTTAATATTACTATTATCCAAATTTATTCACCAACCATTAAAGTAAAAGATGAAGAAACTGAAGATTTTTACCAGCTTCTTAATTCTAAAATAGATCAAACATGCAATAAAGATACATTGATAATTACAGGTGATTGGAACACAAAAATTGTAAGCAAAGAATAGGTAATTGGGAAAATATGGCCTTGGTAATATAAACTATGGCAGAGATTACATGATACAATTTTGCAACACAATGACTTATTCACAGCAAATGCATTTTTTCCCAACATTTTATTCATGCTACTACACACAGAGGGAGCTCTGGTAGCATAGTGGCTAAGACACTTGCCTGCTAACCAGACGGCTGGCGGTTCAAACCCACCAGCCACTCCTCGGAAGGAAGGTTGGGCAATCCTACTTCCGTAGTGATACTGCCTTGGAAACCCAAGGAGGGGTCGCTATGAGCCAGGTTTGACTCGACGGCACATAACAACAACAACAACAATACACGTGGACCTCACCAAACCATGAGGAATCAAATTGACTACATCTGTGTAAAGAGATGATGGAGAAGCTCAATACCGTCAGTCAGAACAATGCCAGGAGCTGAGAGTGGAACAGATTAGCTATTCCCCCTTTACAAGTTCAAGTTGAAGCAGAAGAAAATTAAAACAAGTCCACAAGAGCCAAAATATTATCTTGACTATATCCCACCTGAATTTAGAGACCATTTCAAGAATAAATTTGATTCATTGAACACCAGTGACCAAAGATCAGATGAGTTGTGGGATAATATAAAAAACATTACACATGAAAAAAGCAAAAGCTCACTAAAAAACTAAAAAAAGGGAAGAAAGAAAACATCAAAATGGATGTCAGAAGAGACTCTGAAACTTGCTATTGAAGGTAGAGTAGCTAAAGCAAATGGTAGAAGTGATGAAATAGAAGAGCTGAACAGAAAATTTTAAAGGACAGCTTGAGAAAGTAAATTATTATAGTGAAATGTGCAAAGATCTGGAGCTAGAAAACCAAAAAGGAAGAAGAATATGCTCGGCATTTCTCAAACTGAAAGATTTGAAGAAAAATTTTAGGCTTTGAGTTGAGATATAGAAGAATTCTAAGAACAATATAAAAAAGGGGCTCTGTTGGTGCAGTGGTTAAGGAATTCAGCTGCCAACCAATAAGTTAGTAGTTTCAACACTCCAGCCACTGCATGGGAGAAAAACAAAAACAAAAACAAAACAAAAAACAAAAAGAAAACCAAACTCACTGCCATCGAGTTGAATCCTACTCATAGTGACCTCTTTTGGGTTTCTGAGGTGGTAATCTTCAGTCTTCCTTCCGTGGAGTGGGTGGTGGATTTGAACTACCAACCTCCATTTAGCAGTCAAATGCCTTAGGCACTACACCACCAGAGCTCCATGGGAGAAAGATGGGGCAATTTGCTTCCTAAAAATTTACGCCCTTGGAAACCCTATGAGGCAGTTCTACTCTGTCCTATAAGGTTGCTATGAATTGGAATTGACTCAACGGCAGTGGCTTTTTGGTTTTGGTTATGGAAAATGTTGAACAATGTGGGAAGCATCAAAAGAAGATGGAAAGAATATAGAGTCACTGCATCAGAAAAAGTTGGTCAACGTTCATACATTTCAGGAGGTAGCATATGTTCAGGAACTGATGGCATTGAAGGAAGAAGTCCAAGCTACATTGAAGGCATCGGCAAAAACAAAACCAAAATTGATGGAATACCAATTGAGATATTTCAACACATGGGTGCAATTCTGGAAACTCTCAACTTGTCTATGCCAAGAAATTTGGAAGATAGCTACCTGGTCAACTGACTGGAAGATGCCTATATTTGTGCCCATTAAAAAGAGAGGTAATCCAAAACAATGCAGGCATTATCAAACAATATCATTAATATAACAAACTCAAGTAACATTTTGCTGAAGATATTTCAAAAATGGTTGCAGCAGTACATCAAGAGTGAACTGCCAGAAATTCAAGATAGATTCAGAAGAGGACTTGGAATGATGGATATCATTGCTGATGTTAGACAGATCTTGGCTGAAAGACAAGAATACCAGAGATATGTTTACCTTTGCTTAATTGATTATGTAAAGGCATTCCACTGTGTGGATCATAATGAATAATGGATAACATTGCAAAGAATGGGAATTCTAGAACACTTAATTGTGCTCGTGTGGAATCTGTGCACAGACCAAAAGGTCAGAACAAGGGAAATACTACATGATTTCCACTAAAGAAGTGTGTGTGTCAGGGTTGTATTGTTTTAATATACTTATTCAATCTGTATACTGAGCAAATGATCTGAGAAGCTGGACTGTATGAAGAAGAACGTGGCATCAGGATTGGACGAAGACTTATTAACAACCTAAGATATGCAGATGACACTACATTGCTTGCTGAAAGTGATGTGGACTTGAAGTATTCACTGATGAAGATCCAAGATTAGAGCCCTCAGTATGGATTACACCTCAACAGAAGAAAACAAAAGTCCTCACAACTGGACCAGTAAACACCATTGTGATAATTGCAAAGTTGTCAAGGATTTCATTTTACTTGAATCCGTAATTAGTGCCCAAGGAAGCAGGGGTCAAACAGAAAAGTAATTAGCTTTGGGAAAATCTACCATAAAAGACTTCTTTAAAGTGTTTAAAAGAAAAATGTTACTTTGAAGATTAAGACTAACCTAAGCCATGGTATTTTCAATCACCTTATATGCATGCAAAATCTGACAATGAATAAGGAAGACCCAAGAAGAACTGATGCCTTTGAATTATGGTGTTTGTGAAGAATATTGAATAGGTCATGGACTGCCAGAAGAACAAAATCGTATCTTGAAAGTAGTACACCCATAGTGCTCCTTAGAAGTGACATGGAGAAACTTCATCTCACGCACTTTGGGCATGTTATCACATGGAACCAGTTACTGGAGAAAGACGTCATCCTTGGTTAAGTAGGGGATCAGTCAGAAAAGAGGAATACCTTCAATAGGTTGGAGTCACACAGTGTCTGCAACAATGAGCACAAGCAGCAATGATTGTGAGGATGATGCAGGAAGGGGCTGTGTTTCATTCTGCTGTACATAGAGTCATTGTGCATAGGAACAGACATGACACCACCTAACAACAACACACAACAGCAATATCATTTTGTTGTATCTTCTACATGTGCTTTAAAATATCCCAATCATGGTCTGTGTCTTTAAGTCTATGAGAATTTTAATGTTTTCTTATTAAGCGAATCTTCACCATTAGTCAGATCTTCTAAATGAGCTTGAGATCCATTTAAATTGCATTTATAAAGAACTTGTTGATAAAAATCAGTGCACCACACTTTTGAAAGTTATTTTCTCTTGAAGTTGCTTGGCAAAGCAATAGATTTACTTAATCAGAGTAGGTAAACTAACATTTTTTAGATAATGAACCAAAAACATGAAAAATTAATTTAGGAAATTATGGGCCAGATATTTGCAGATGAAGAAAAATTACTAAACATTTATAACCCACAAATTAATATAACACATTAGCGTTTTCCAAACTAGTATACATATAACCAACATCAAAAGCATGCATTTAAACTGCTTTAAGTTTAAATGAACTTCAAAAGCAGAAATTAGGATGCTATGATTTAAAGCAACTGAAAGAAACTGGAAACTTTAAGTGAACTTCTTTATGTTTAGGACAAACAAATGCCACTACAATATTTTTCAATATTAAAACAAAGGAGAAAATATCTATTTTGTTATTATATCTAGAAACATCTGATTTTTGTCAGATTTTTCAGTAAAAAGGAATGGAAAATATAATTTTAACTGCCAACTTCAACTGCAGTAACAAATAATGCCAATTCTCAATAGTTTACAGTAATTATTTATTTATTGTTCACATTATATAAAGACTTGAGTTGATGGTCCCTGTGCTGAGCTTAATTAGGTTCTAGACTATAGGTCTCATTCAGATATCCTCCAAAATCTTTCATTTGGGGAACTAGATGGAAGGAGTAATCTCTATCTGGGATAGGTCTTTTTCCTGGCAGAGGGCATAGGAGAAGAAAAGAACAAAAAGAAAAAAATCATGCAGTTATACTTGAAGCTTCTGCTCAGATATGAGAAATATTATGTCCACTCACATCTCAGTGCCCAAAACATGTCAAATGCCAAGTCCCAATTCTGTGGCCACTGAAAGCTAATTCTGAGTGACTAAATTGGCAAGAGAGCACAGAATTGTGAACAAATATTGTCATCTACTGCACTAACGAAAGTGTTCATGGAACATGGAATAAAGATGTAAAACTCTTATTAGCTAAAAATTGTGCAGCAATTAATTAGACTAACTATATATTTCAAGAGGAGCTCTGGTAGCGTAGTGCCTAAGGCACTTAACTGCTAACCAGAAGGCTGGCGGTTCAAACCCACCAGCCACTCTTCAGAAGGAATTTTGGGCAATATATTTCTTTAGTGATACCGTCTTGAAAACCCAAGGAGGGGTGACTATGATTCAGGTCTGACTCCACGGCACATAACAACAACAACAACAACAACAAAATACATTTCATTCTGGTGTACATGGGGTTGGTATGAGTATAAACCAATTTGAAGGCACCTAACAACAACTATATATTGATTACATTTGAGCATCAAATGTCACTGTCCTCCCCTTCTGAAATGTCATCTACAATATAAAATCTCTTTCAAGAAAATAGTCAAGTTTTCTGTTACTTTAACCTATGGGCAGTTTAACGCAGATAAGAATCATATTTAATTAAGCCATTGTTTTAATTGGAACCCAAAGTTCAAAATAGTCAACATAGCTTCCTGCAACATGAATCAGAAACTTCTCTAACCCATGAGCATGAGGAACAGAAGAATCTATATTTCTCCTGACTTGTCTTCTAATTTAAGCTGAGAATGCCTTATATGAGGTCTATGAAGCACTTAATAAACAATGCCTATACATGTGCTATGTGTGGGTTGTGCTGCAAGACAATTTGAGGGATATGTTTCCTGCTCTCTAGGACATATAGACTAGTTTGGTAGATAAGCTCTGTTAATATTCAAGACATATGTTTTGTGAAAAAGTAGTAGTGTAACAAATAACATCAGTGACTTCTTAAGAAGAAATGAGTATTTGTTTAGAAATTTGCCTTGATAATTTTTTTGACATAGAAGGTAAGAGTTTGAGGGCTCAGTAGTCCAATACAATGAGAAAGTTAAAACATTCTGAATGTAAAATGTAGAACGTAGAGAAAGTAGACAAAATAGAAGATCCCTGGGTGGCACAGACAGTTTGCTCTTTATGACTAACTTAAAACTTGGCAGTTTGAATGCACCCATTGGCATCATGTTCTGGAGCTCTGGTAGCATAGTGCCTAAGACACTTGACTGCTCACCAGAAGGCTGGCGGTTCACACCCACCAGCCACTCCTCGGAAGGAAGGTTGGGCAATCCTACTTCCGTAGTGATACTGCCTCGGAAACCCAAGGAGGGGTCGCTATGAGTCGGGGCTGACTCGACGGCACATAACAACAACAACAACAACCTAGAGAAAAGGAGCTCTGGTAGCATAGTGGCTAAAGCACTTGACTGCTAACCAGAAGGCTGGCGGTTCACACCCACCAGCCACTCCTCGGAAGGAAGGTTGGGCAATCCTACTTCCGTAGTGATACTGCCTCGGAAACCCAAGGAGGGGTCGCTATGAGTCGGGGCCAACTCGACGGCAAACAACAACAACATTGGCATCATGTTACGATTTTGCGATCTGCTTCCCTAAATATTACAGCCAAGAAAACCCTACAGAGAAATTATATTCTGTAACACATGGGGACACCATGAGTTGGAATTGACATTATGGCAATGGGTAAGAAAAGATAGAAAGAAGGAGCACAGGAGAAAAGAGGAATAGCATTAGAGGAACAAAAAAGATGTGTAAGGCTGGGGTAACAGGCAAGTTGAAGTCAAGATGATATTTTGAGAATGAAATATTCAATGTTATATATATATTGTTGTTGTTATGTGCCATTGAGTCGGACTCGACTCATAGCGACCCCTCCTTGGGTTTCTGAGGCAGTATCACTACAGAAATACATTGCCCCATCTTTCTTCCGAGGAGTGGCTGGTGGGTTTGAACCACCAGCCTTCTGGTTAGCAGTCAAGTGCCTTAGGCACTATGCTATCAGAGTTTATATATATATGTATATATATATTATATATATATATATATATATATATATATATATATATATATATATATATATACTATGTTGGCTTACATCTATTACATTCACAATTACCTTATAAGAAAATTTCTCCACCCCTGAAATTGAGGAACATCCTAAATTTTGCATATGAATCAATGTAATTTGTAATGATACAGTCCAAGAAACAATATGAATGGAATTGGTTCAGCCAGATAGATAATTGGACCCTGATAAACATGAGGATGTAAGGTCTTAGGAATTTGTAGAAATCTTGAAGGTTGTAGACTTTTGCAGTATGTGAACCAACCTCATATAGACCCCTACTGAATCAAAGTTATACATTTTAGAAAGAAAAAAGATAATGCAAAGACATACAGTTCAAGCATTCAATACATGATTGGTATAGGCACAAAGGTTAACAGAATTGAGAGCAAACTCTGAGCCATATGGGTCAAGGAAGGATGCACAGAAGAGTTAGAATTTGAGAACTTCAAAGGATGAACAGGATTCATAGTCAGAATAGGATAGGGAAGTCATAGGTAGAAATCAATTAGTATAGCTGGAGAATAAGGCTTTTGTGAATCTTTGGTAAATTGTTGTTGTTGTTAGGTGCCATCGAGTTGGCTCCAACTCATAACAACTTTATGTACAACAGGACAAAACACTACTCAGTCCTTTGCCAACCCCACAATCCTTGCTATACTTAACCCCATCGTCGCAGCCATTGTGTCAATCCATCTCATTGAGGCCCTTCCTCTTTTACATTTACCCTCCGCTTTTTGAAGCCTGATATCTTCTACAAGAAATGGCTGCTTCTGACAACACGACCAAAGTAGGTGAGATGGAGTCTGGCCATTCTTGGTTCCAAGGAGCATTCTTGCTGCAGTTCTTCCAGGACAGATTTGTTAGTTCTTCTGGCAATCCATGGTACTTTCAGTGTTCATCAACACCACAACTCAAAAGCATCAACTCTTCTTCGGTCTTCCTTATTCACTGTCCAGCTTTCACATGCATATGAGGCTATTGAAAATACCAAGCTTGGGTTAGGTGCACATTAGTCTTCAAAAACACGTCTGTTAGAAAATGGGTCAGAGCCAGATTGTGAAGGCTTTTCAGTATCAGTTCAGCTTCTTATTGTTATTAGCTGCTGTGGAGTCAGCCCTACTGATGGTGACTCCATGCATAAGGGAGCAAAAAATTACCTGGTCTTGTACCATCCCCATGATAGTTTGTGGATAGAACTATTATGACCCATAGGTTTTTACCAGTGAATATCTAGAATGCCAGGCCTTTCTTCCTTGGTCTTAGTCTGGAAGCTCCTCTGAAACCTATTCAGAATCATGGCAACTTACAAACCTTCCCCTGACAGACAGGTAGTGGAGGCATGAGGTGGATTGGCCAGGAATAGAACTTGAGCCTTCTTTCTGGAAGGCAAGAATCCTATCCCTGAATGACCATTACCTTTGTTGCAAACAACCAAATTAAAAATTATATATTACATTCCATTCTGTTGATTACTAACTTGTGATACAGGAAGGGAAATAATCTTAGAATAGCTTCTGTTACAGTTTTCTTGCCTCTACAATTCATGTTTAATTTTTAGGATTTTTAATTGTTAGTTTACTAGTATTGCCATAACAAAATACTAGACATTGGATGCCTTATAAACAAAGTGTATTTTCTTGTAGTGTCAGAGGCTAGAATTATGAATTCAGGTTGTTGAGAGGGCTGTGTTCTCACTAAAGGCTCTAGGAGAAGTTCTTTTCTTGTCTCTCCCAGCCTCTGGGAGAGGCTTTTTTTTTTTTTCTTTTCTTTTTCATTGCAATTGCAGTGCTTGCCTCTGTGTCACATGAAATTCATCCTTTCCTCTGTGTCTCTTCTCCTTTTTTGTAAAGATACCACTCATCCTTGGTTAAGATTCACTCTATTCCTGTTTGAGCTCATGTTAGCTAATAACATCTTCAAAGAAGGTCGCATTCTAAACAAGGTCACCTTCAGAAGTACCCAGGGTTAGGACTTCAACACTCTTTTTTGGGAAATAGAATTCAATCTATAATAGTTACCTTTATTAAACAAAATTTACTGAAATCAGTCTGACTGTGAAGATAAAACCTTAGAGACTACACCTGCTGTTTAGATAAATAAGGATAATCCATGTATATTATCTTTAAATTGTGATAATCTCATTCAATTATGCTGCTTTATGCAGTGCCAATAAAATGTCAGACATGACTAAAATAAGTTGTGACAGATAGAGAGAAGAGTCTCATTTTGAAATTGCACACCTGTTTTAATTGGAGAAGGAAAGGTCTCTTCAATTTTTTAAAGAAAATGCCAGAATAGAGATTCACAACATATTACAGTCACTGACTATAAATTCTCAAAAAGCCACAGCTAACTCAGACCATGAAAACCTTCTAAAAGCAAACTTCAAATAAATTTAATTCTAACTTTTATTTCTAGAGTCATTCCAAGGAGCAGTGAGGTGTAAGTTTAGAAGTTCAACTGCTAGTTTTTTACTTAATAAGCAACCACTTACTTCCTTACTTCCACTTTCTAATATCCAATTCCATTGTTCAAAAAAGAGATAAGTAATAAATTCTCATAGGTTATGAGAATTAAATGAATAAAGTATATAAAATGCCAAACATCACAAATAATGTATCAAATATTTGAGATCACCAGCTTTCTCAAACCTAAAGCATTCCTATATATTTGGGGATTTCTCGCAGTCTCGGGGATAATCTAGATATTGAAGTCATTACACCTACTGCTAAAGTGGCACCTATGTCCACAACTGTTTCTGTTCATATAGGGTGACTTCCCAAATGAACTTTCAGCAAGAGAGGCAGCATGGTGTAGTGGTTAAAAGTACAGACTTGGGAGTGCCATAACTTGGGTTCTATACCTGGCCCATGGTGAGAACAATATATTGTTTACTGTTACAATATTTGCCTTGTTTTTACCAAAAGTTAAACCATGTTGTTGCTAAGTGTCACCCTGCTAAAGGGGAGAAAATGCCTTCTTTGTGCCTCATCCTCATGTATCAATGTGAGTGTTCTTCACATATAATGATTTCTAATGAGGGTGCATTGTCCTTCTAAAGATGTAGAGACATTTTTGTGTGGCAAACACTCTTTAAGTAGCTTTACATACCTCCTTTCTCCCAAGAAATTAGAATTGAATATGCCGGGCCAGTTCTTCCCTTTCAATAGTGCTTACACTCACAAGGGCCAAGACCCAGCTGCCTATGTCTCCCCAGTTCCCCCAGCACTTCCACCAGGGCCTTTCTGATAAGATATGGGAAGAAAAGAATACATTTTCATGACAACCATGAGTTGCATATACAGTGAGTACAAGTACTGGTACCATGAGTAAAAGTACAGTACAATATATGTGGAAAAATTATGAATTTATGACAACCTTCTAGACTTTCTGCCAGAGAATCTCCTGCCCTAGGGGTTAGGTTTGCCAGTTATTTGAGATATAAATATTCTAGAAAATTACTAACTCTTTATAAAAAGTTTAAATTTAGTTATGTGCTCTGTATTTTTATTTGCTAAATTTGTCAACACTACTATGGAGAGTGATGTATGCAGTCTTTTTTTTTGATTTTTGATTGATTTATTTGTTTTTCATTGTAATTTGGGTGAAAGTTCACAGAGCAAATTCACTTTTCACACAGCAGTTCACATACACTTTGTCTCATGACAATGATTACAATTTACCACAATGCAACAGCTCCCCTTCCACTAGTTACTTGTTCTCTTTGTCCTTCCCTTCATGCACTCCTGCCCACTGAGCTGTCTCCCTGGGAGTACATAGCCCTTCTATTCTCCCATGATTGTTCTCTCCAAGGAGTATATCTACTTAGTGTAAATGTTCACCTCATATACCTGTTTTTTGTTTGGCTGAAGTCACAGAAATGTGTTCAATTCCAGTCCAGGGCAACTAGGAGCCATAGTCTCAGTGGTTCCATCAGGCTCTATCAGACCAGCAAATCCGGTCCCCCTCCCTTCCTTTTTCAAATGATTTTGAGTTTTGTTCCACATTGTTCTCCAATTTTATCCAAGATCTCCTACATAGATCCCCCTCCAAGTAGTTGACGGTGGTTGCCGGGCACCATCTAGTTCTTCTGGTCTCATAGTCATGTAGGCTGAGGATCACATGGGGTAATAGTTGCTTGGATTAATTGTTTACATGAATCTTTGGTTTTGCTCATTCTTCTTTGCTCTGGATGAGGAGAGACCCATCATTGCATCTAGATGACCACTTACAAGCTTTTTTTTTTTTTTTTTAATTTTGATTTGGGGGAAAGTTTACAGAGCAAATTCACTTTTCATAAAGCAGTTCACGTACACTTTGTCTCATGACATTGACTACAATTTACCCCAATGCAACAGTTCCCCTCCCACTTCCTCCTGATAGTTATCACTTCCCTGTGTCCATCCCTCCATTCACTCCTGCCCCCTGAACTATCTTCCTGTGCATAAATAGCACTTCTTTCTTCCATGATTGTTCTCTCCAAGGAATGTATCTACCTCAGGTAAATATTTGTTCAACTCATATGCCTGTCTTTTGTTTGTCTGGAACCCACTGAATTGTGGGTTCAATTCCAGACCTGAAGGACAGCTAGGGACCACAGTCTCAGTGGTTCCACCAGGCTCTATCAGACCAGCAAACCTGGTCACCCTCCCCCCCCTTTTTTTATCCAAATGATTTTGAGTTTTGTTCCACATTGTTCTTCCTCTCTATCTAGGATCTCCTACATAGATCCTCCTCTGAGTGGTTGACAGTGGTAACTGGGCACCATCTAGTTCTTCTGGTCTTATAGTCACATAGGCTGCAGATCACCTGGTGTACCAGTAGTGAGTACAAATTGTTTCCATGAATCTTTGGTTTTCTTCATTCTTCTTTGCTCTGGATGAGGAGAGAACCATCATTGCTGGGGTGTAGAAAATTTCTTAGTGTGGCTTTTCTACCCATAAGTCTTTCTGAACTCTGAGGTGGAATTTGCCATGAGCAACTGAGGAGCTCCTGATTGCTAAAGTTGTCCACCTGGGGTATTTCTGTTGGGAGTGGCACAAAACAATGTTCTGGGAGGTTCCTGCTCTCTCTCAGGTGCTTAGAATTCTGATGTTATGATTGGTTGGTTTTGGGCATTCTGCCAGGCTCAAAAGGAGGCCTCCTAGAGACAGAAGTCTCTCTGACTTCTGGCTGAGAAAGACATGCTGCTGAAAGAGACACACACTTCTGAGAGACACACACTGCTGGGAAAGAGATGCAAGAGACACGCATTGCTGAGAGAAACACCGAGGGACATGCACTGCTGGGAGAGAGACTGTTGGCTGAGAGACGGTGGGCTGAGAGAGACTGAGTGTTTTCCTTGAACTTGAATTTATTTTACTTTGGATTTGTCCATAGCTATATTGGTTTCTGGGTTATGTCATCACGTGTATTAATGGTTGGTTGTTGTTTGCTATTACTGGTTCTCTGTTCAAAGGACTCCCTTTAGTATCTCTTGTAAGCTTGGTCTGGTTTAACAAATTCCCTTAATTTCTGCTAATCTGGAAATCTCCTAATTTCACCATCATATTTGAGGGACAATTTTGCTGGTTACTTAATTCTGGGTTGGAAATTTTTCTCTTTCAGGGTTTTATATATACCATCCCATTGTCTTCAGGCTTGCATGGTTTCTGCTGAGAAATCAGAACTTATTCTTATTGGTTGTCCTTTGTAAGTAACTTTTCATTTTTCCTGTGCTGCTTTCAGGATTATTTTCTTGTCTTCGGTTTTGATGAGTTTGATGATGCTATATCTTGGTGATTTTCTTCTAGGGTCTATGCTGTTTGGGGTTCATTGGATTTCCTGAATGGATATATTCTCATCTTTCATCATATCAAGGAAGTTCTCTTCCAACAAATCTTGGACAATTTTCTCAGGGGTTTTATTTTTCTCTTCCTGTTCTGGAATTCCAATGACATGTAGGTTATTCCTTTTGATGACATCCCACATGAACCTTAAGCTTTCTTCATTTTGTTTTGATCCTTTTTCTGATTGATCCCTTTCCAAAGAAGTATTCAAGTATTTGTCTCCAATCTCATTAATTGTGTCTTCCATTGCATCAATTCTTCTCCTTTGCCCTTTCAATGTGTTATCTATTTCTGACAATTTAGTATTAATCTTCTGTATTTCTATCTGTAGATTTAG
>NW_006922273.1:645750-647525 GCF_000298275.1 Orycteropus afer afer | reverse complement strand
CGGTAAGGGTGAGTCAGGCTCTTCTTGGTGTTTTTTTATCGTTGGCCAATGGTAGAGAAGGAAATGGTGGCTCTCACTCAGTAAGTGGAGCTGCAGGAGGTGCAGGCGTAGTTGTGTTATATGGGCATGGTTGATGTCTTCCACTCAGTTAGACAAAAACAACAATTGAAAAACTATCAAAAAAGTAAAAGCAATCACATAAAAAACTCATCACAGAAACACATAGAAACAATCACGAAAAAAAAGGAAAAAGAAAAGAAAACAAAATAAACCAGCTATATCTGGTGAGAGGGCAATAAGAGAAAAAATGTAGAGTAAGAGAATAATGAAGAAAAAAATGGGAAAAGTGCAAAAAGAAAAAGAAGGCACAGGGTTAACCACGAGAAAGAAAACAATTGGAACCAGGAACAGGGAAGAGAGAAAAAGCTGAAAACTAGAACCTGGGAAGGGAAGAATAAATAATAACAATAATGATAAAAAGGACAATAATAATAATAATTTTAAAACAACCCAAAACAAACTAAAAAAAAAAAAAATCTGGGCAGGGTTGGGCAAGGCACCCAGGCTCTGAGCACACAGACTGGGATGCAATTCCTGCCAGCCCAGAAGGTGGGTGGGAGTGGGGGATGGGCATATGTCTGTTCACCAAGAGGGTATGGGGTATAAGAGTAACAAGGGGAATATTGCACCTTTCTAGTTGTTGGCACCCAGAATGTTCTTGTGGTTCCTGGCAAGTGGAGCCTCTTCTTAAGTCCCTGGAATCTGGGAAAACACTGTTGCTTTAAATATCCAAAATGGTCCAACCGCTTTTAAACATTCAAAATGGCTGCACCCTCTGGACAAGCAAAAGTCCACAGGTCAGCCTGCCTTCCTGTTTGCTTATTCACCAGCCACCCATGCAGTGCTCTGTGCAGTCCCTGGCTAGCAAGGCTGATTTTGAGGTTAATTTTTAGGTTCTAACACCACATGGCAATATCCAAGCTCTCTTTGCCATCAGGATCATTGCCAGATTGCAGCTCCGAGAGTCTCCTTTTTTGGTGTTTTCATGTAAATTCTTCTGTTAGTTGGAGTTTAGTCCACTTCTATATCCTTCCCTTCAAAGCTCAAGGCTCCAGGATTATCTTTTGTATCTATGTTAATTACTTCCCCTTTTTTTGTTGAAGAGGATCTGTGCAGTCTTTCTGACTATTCCATCATCTTACTGGAACTCCGACATCTGTAGTCTTAAAGGATTACATAGAGAAGCTAAACTGAACGTAAATGCACTTTGTGAAATGGGCTATTCATGAGCTACAGTGTTCTCAGTTAAACTGTATTGGTTTCCTATTGTATTGAACTCTTCAAGAACCATATAAGAAGAGCTTGAGATAATCTCAGTTAGCAGGGCTATAGTTGTAGGCTGTTACTATTACCTGAAGTAGAATATGAGAAAACTGCTTTTAACTGAATCTCCAAGAATCATCCATATCTGTCTTGCAAATGCTCCCCACCAGAAGAAAAAGCTCTTCTTCTAAGGCCAAGAGAAGACATTTTCATTTCCATAAACTGAGTCTTGAATCTTCAAAAGCATTTCAGAAAACAATTGGCTCAAGCAAGGGAAGACTGTCTTGAGAGGTGAATAATATTCATTCCCAAGTCACATGAGGAAAGAATCTATTCAAAATAATAATTAAAAAAAAAAAAAAAAGAGTTAACAAGAAAACATTCTTTTTGTATCTGTTAGTCAGTAGAGACTAAAGTGCAGTAATAAAGAGAATGCAAAAGGAAATGGCTCA
>NW_006922273.1:627530-645420 GCF_000298275.1 Orycteropus afer afer | reverse complement strand
GAAAATCTAGAATAAATGAACAGATTTCTAGAAACACACAACTTACCTAAACTAACACAGACTGAGGTAGAAAAGTTGAAGAGACCCATAACAAAAGAAATTAAACAGGTCATAAAAAAAAATTACCTACAACAGCAAAAAAAGGCCTGGCCCACATGATTTCACTGGAGGATTCTACCAAACATTCAGAGAAGATTTGACACCAATCCTACTCAAACTATTCCAGAACACAGAAAATGATAAAGTCCTCCTCAATTCATTTTATGAAGCAAGCCATAACCTTGATAACAAAACCAGGCAAAGACATCACTCAAAAGGAAAACTACAGACCAATATCCCTCATGAATATAGATGCAAAAATCATCAACACAATCCTTGCCAATAGACTGCAACAACATATCAAGAAAATAATTCATTATGACCAAGGGGGGTTCATAAGTTATGCAAGGATGGTTCAACATTAGAAGAACAATCAGCATCATCCACCATGTAAATAAAACAAAGGAGAAGAACCACCTGATCATATTAAGTCATGCAGAAAAGGCATATGATAAAATCCAATACACATCCCTGATCAAAACTCTCAGAAACATAGGAATAGAAGGGGCATTCCTCAGCATAATAAAGGGCATATATGCAAAACCAACAGCCAACATTATTCTCAATGGAGAAAGACTGAAACCATTCTTCTTGAGAACAGGAACCAGACAAGAATGCCGTCAATCACCACTTCCATTCAGCATTGTTTTGGAAGTCCTAGCCAGAGCAATAAGAAGAGAAAAGGAAATGAAATGTATCCAAATTGGTAAGGAAGAAGTCAAACTATCCCTATTTTCTGATGATATGATCCTATACTTAGAAAACCCAAAAGACTCAGTCAAAAATCTACTGAAACAATTTGAGAGATTTAGCATAGTGGCAGGATACAAGATCAACATCCAAAAGTCATTTGGATTCCTCTATACCAGCAAAGAAATTGCTGAAAATGAAATTAGGAAATCAATACCATTTACAAGAAACCAAACCAAACCAAATACACTTCCATCAAACCAGATCTGACTCATAGTGACCCATCCTTTAGTTTCCAAGGCAGTATCATTATGGAAGTAGATTGCCCAATTTTCCTTCCAAGGAGTGGCTGGTGGGTTTGAACTGCTAGCCTTCTGGTTAATAGTCAAATGCCTTAGGCACTATGCCACCAGAGCTCCTAATAAAATACTTGGGAATAAATCTTACCAAGGACACCAAAGACTTGAACAAAGAAAACTATAAAAGATTACTTCAAGAAACCATAAGAGAGGATTAACTTGGACATTATGCTGAGTGACATAAGTCAATCACAGAAGGACATTATTGTGGAGGGTCAAGGAAAGGTTTATATATGGAGGGAAACTCTCCTTGTTGGTTGCCAGGGGTGGGAAGGGAGGGGAGAGAACACTGTAAAAACAAACAAAAAAATGCATTGACCCATGCCACTTTAGTTTTGTGTATCTCACTGTACATAAATTATATTCCAATAAAATGCATTTTTTAAAAATAAAATAACAGATTTACATAAATGGAAGAACATACCATACTCATGGATAGGAAGACTGAACATTGTGAAAATGTCAGTTCTACCCAAAGAATCTATACATTCAATGCAATCCCAATCCAGATCCCATCAACATTTTTTAAGGATATGGAAAAAACAAATAGTAACTTTATATGGAAAGGAAAGAGACCTCTGATAAGCAAAGCAATACCGAAGAAGAAGAGGAACAAAGCATGAGCTCTCAACACTGCCAGATCTCAAACCCTACTATAAGCACACTAGTCAAACTTCCTGGTATTGGTTCAATGACAGACACATCGACCAATGGAATAGAATTGAGCATCCAGAAATAGATCCATCAACCTATGGTCACCTCATCTTTGACAAAGGGCTGAAATCCATTAAATGGGGAAGAGATTGTGTAACAAATGGTGCTGGCAAAACTGGATATCCATTTGCAGAAAAATGAAACAAGATCTGTACCTCACACCATACACAAAAACTACTTCCAGATGGATCAAAGACTTAAATGTGAAACCTATAACTATAAAGTTCCTCAAGGAAAAACTAGGGGCAAATTTAGGGGTCCTAATAGATGGCATAAATAAACTATCAAGCATAACCTAAAATGCACAAACAGCAGAAGATAAACTAGATGAATGGGACCTTCTAAAAATTAAATTTTTATGTGCTTCCAAAGACTTTTCCAAAAAAAAATCAAAAGAGAACCTACAGATTGGGAAAAAAATATTTGGCAATGACATATCTGACAAGGGACTTACCTCTAAAATTTATAGAACTCTAACACCTCAACAACAAAAAGACAAATAATCCAATTAAAAAATGGGCAGAAGACATGAATAGACACTTCATCAAAGAGGATATTCAGGTGGCCAACAAACATATGAAGAAATGTTCACGACCATAAGCCATTTGAGAAATGCAAATCAAAACAACAACGAGATACCATCTTGCCTCAGTACTAGCAGCAAAGTTCAAAAAGACAGAAAATAACAAATGCTGTTGAGGATGTGGTGAGATTGGGACTCTCATACACTGCTGGTGGGACTTTAAAATGGTGCAACCACTGTGGAAAGCAGTATGGCAGTTCCTTAAAAAGTTGGAATTAGAAATACCATTTGACCTAGCAATTCCATTATTAGATATATATTCTAAAGAAGTGAAAGCCAAGACAAGAACAGATATATGCACACCCATGTTCATCACAGTACTATTTACAATAGCCAAAAGATGGAAACAACCTAGGTGTCTATCAACTGAAAAATGGATAACCAACCTATGGTGCATACACACAATGGAATACTATGTAAGCCTAAAGAATAACGTAGAATCAGCAAAACACCACATAATGTGGATGAGCTCTGAGGACATTATGCTGAGTGATATAAGTCAATCACAGAAGGACAAATATTGTATTGTTATTGTTGTTGTTATGTGCTGTCGAGTTGGACCCGTCTCATAGCGACCCCTCCTTGGGTTTCTGAGGCAGTATCACTACGGGAGTAGATTGCCCCACCTTCCTTCCGAGGAGTGGCTGGTGGGTTTGAACCGCCAGCCTTCTAGTTAGCAGTCAAGTGCCTTAGGCATTATGCTACCTGAGCTCCTGATATTGTATTAGTCCATTAAAATTTTCTTTGTTGGTTACCAGGGGTGGGAGGGAATGGGAGGGAGCACTGCTAGACAGGTTGTTGTTGTTGCTGTTGTTATGTGCCATTGAGTTGGACCTGACTCATAATGACCCCTCCTTGGACTTCCAAGGTGGTATCACAACGGAAGTAGATTGCTCAACCTTCCTTCCTAGGAGTGGCTGGTGGGTTTGAACTGCCAGCCTTCTGGTTAGCAGTCAAGTGCCTTAGGCACTAGGCTACCAGAGCTAGATAGGTAGGGACAAGTATTGATTCAGGTGAAAGGAAGGGCAAGGTACCAAATATGAGTGATCAACACAGTGGCATTGAGGAAGAGGAAGACATAGAGAGGTGCATGGGAGGTACAGACAACAAAGATGAACCCTTTTGCACATACAGTACTGTGTTGCCTGTGAAGGCAAACATTGATATACATGTGGATAGATGATTGGACAGGCTGAACGATTAGGTATGTCTATGCAGCGGGGAGTGTGTCGATGACCATGTAGAGAGTTGGCAGACAATGTTTCTACAAGTGTCTGTAAGTGTTTGGTCTGTAAAAATTTCCAGGTATATAGTAGAGCTGACAGGGACAAGTTTGTAGTTGCTTCTCGGCCACAGCCAGCTACCTAGAGGGAGCAAGTATTGGACCTGTGGGCTCCAGACCATGGTTGCAGGGGACATTAAGCTCAATTGGCATAACATACTACACAAAAGCATTGTCCTACATCCTACTTTGGTGAGTAGCAACTGGGATCTTAAAAGTTTGCAAGTGATCATCTAGAGGCAATGCTGGATGTCTTCTTGTCCAGAGCAGAGAAGAATGAAGAAAACCAAAGACACATGCAAACTATTAGTCCAAGGGTCTGATACACTGTGCTATCCTCAAACTATGAGACCAGAAGAACTAGACGGTGCCTTGCTACCACTGTCAAACACTTGGAGGGGGAATCTATGTAGGAGTTCCTGGATACAGTGGAAAAACAATGTAGAACAAAACTCAAAATCATAAAAAAAGGGGGGGCATGTTTGCAGGTCTGATGGAGCCTGGTGGAACTCCTGAGACTATAGCCCCTAGCTGCCCTTCAGGTCTGGAATTGAACTCAGTCCCGTGGCTCCAGCCAAACAAAAGACAGGCATATGAGCTGAACATTTACATTTGGTAGATTCACTCCTTAGAGAGTTAAGTTGTGGGAGAATAGAAGGGCTGTGTATGCACAGGGAGACTGCTCAGTGTGCAGGACTACATGGGAGGGAAGGACACAGAGAAGAGGGGCTATGGGGAGGAAGTAGGAGAGCTGTTGCATTCTGGGAGTTTGTCATGAGTCAGTGTCATGAGACAAAGTGTATATGAATGCTGTAGGGAAGATGAATTTGCTCTGTAAACTTTCACCCACTTCACAATAAAATAAATAAAAAAAAAATGCAATGGCTCAACCACCACAAAACCTAATTTCTTGTTTATGAATCAGTTCAGTTTGGGTGCTCAAACAAGTGGGGACATTCAAATACCTAGGCTTTTTTTCATCTTGAAACTCCACCATTCCCCAGAGCACGTCACTTTCATCCAGCTGGATGGGAGAAAAGAACAAGCTGGAAGGGAGATAAGAGTATGGAAGAAGCACTTGTGCTCTCTGAAAGTTTACATGGCTAGGTGCCAGGATGTGGTAGTTAAGGTTGTGTGTCAACTTGGCTGGACTGTGGTCTGGAGAGATTGGGCAGCTGAATGTATTTATTCCCCATGATGAGTTTGTAATCATCTCCATGGGGGAATCTGCTGTGAGCACATTTTTGGGGTGTGGTCTACTTTCAGTACATATGGAGAAGCTTTGAGAAAGGTCTCTAGGTTTTTGGCACATCTGGATCCTGCATTTGGCCAAGTCTTCATCTCAGTGGCCTGCTGTACTGCCTGCTGATCTTGGGATTGTGCCTGGACTTGAACCAGTGGTATGATGTGTATCTGTGGATCTTGGGGTTGTGTCATTCTATTTGCCAATCTTGTGTTTTTCAGCCTCAGTTGTCAGCAGCAGCGTGACTTATGAGATCCCTCCTCTTCCAGTGGGCCTGGAATGAGAGGCAGAGGTGAAGCCTAAGGTTGTGGGCCTTTACCCAACCCCTAGAGCCAGAACTCTGAATTTTGACTTCTAGACTCTTAAATTGTAGGAGAACACATTCCTGTTTGTGAAAGCCATCCACTTGCAGTATGTCTGTTATAGTAGCTGTTTAGCTGTCTAGCAGTTTAGAACTGTTTTGTAGTTCTCTAAACCAAGACACAGAGGGTTGGAAAGTACATGTGTACAGCTACTTCCCCATAACTATGGAAGAAGAGTGGTGAGTTAGCAGTCTCTGTCTTATAACCTTAGGTTTCTGGCAATACCAGTTATCGTAGTCTGTGTTTCATGGAGTCACAATATGGGCGATTACTACAATTTCATCTCTATCTCTCAGGCATAAAATGCAGAATCCTTATACACCCAGTCCTCAATCATCCACTTGTTTAGGTTCCAAAGACCAGGTTGTTGTTATTGTTGTTATATGCCATCAAGTTGGACCCGACTCATAGCAACCCCTCCTTGGGTTTTCAAGGTGGTATCACTATGGAAATAGATTGCCCAGCCTTCATTCTGAAGAGTAGCTGGTGGGTTTGAACCACCAGCCTTCTGGTTAGCAGTCAAATGCCTTAGGCACTATGCTACCAGAGGAGAGCTAAATCATAAAAAATTAATTTACTCACACAAATAAAATTATTTAGCCCACACTTTCCTAGTGTCTCTAAGGAGCATTTTTTCTCATGCAAGATTATTACAACCATCATTAAAAATAAAAGGTACTGCATGAACAAAATTGTGAACTACAGTAAAATCAAAAGCTGAAGTCTCAAGTTTTGAAAACTTCAGAAAAATGATTTCACTCTATGAATCATGAAATCTGGTGATGGAAATACCAGCTATTCAATCTAACCAGGTAATTATGTGAAAATCTGTATTATGCTGCAATGGAGAATGATCACATTAGATCCAAAATGGAAGATGACTACAGTATTACATACAGCCAGATCACGTCATTATGTGGCTTATGAATTACGTCATTATATAACTGCCAAATTCCATTATTACATAACTTCCAAAACAATATGAATCAGGGCCCATCCAAAAGGACTCCTAACCTTAACCATCACAGCAAACATTGCTCTCGTCTTTCACCCTGAAGTTTGTTACTGCCATACTATGTTGTTAATGTGCAAAACAGTGGGAAAGGAGATGTTTTTCTATTGCCCAAAATGTGAGATGTCAGATAATGAGATAATTGATGAGTGAGGAGTAGGTATATTTCCTTGATTGCTAGAATAACTCTTGTTCTCAGCATGCTAGACACTTCCCTCCATGGGTCATCCTCTTCTGTTTTCTCTTCCAGCAATTCCCACTATGCTTGGCATAGTAATTAATCAATACATGTTTGTTGAAAAAATGTATTAAATTTTTAGAATGAATATACCCTATGTGGTCCCAGTTCCCTCAGAAACATATATCCTTTCATGCATCATGTATTTAACTGAAAAGTGACATTCCCCTGAGGACACTAATTGCCCTGTAGATAGTTTGAATAGAAGTTACTTATTCTCCATGTCTCATGTTATATGTTGTTGTTGTTGTTGTTGTTATGTGCCGTCGAGTCAAACCTGACTCATAGCGACCCCTCCTTGGGTTTCCGAGGCAGTATCACTACAGAAGTAGGATTGCCCAACCTTCCTTCCGAGGAGTGGCTGGTGGGTTTGGACTGGGAAGTATTCTGTTTATTTCTCTGTTGCCACTCTGCCGTAGTGCAAATATAGCAGATTTGTCCAAAATATCATGCCATCTGTGTGCATTACAATGAATTACCACTGTAATCATTTGAATTACATCTTACCCATAGTCATTGAGGAATTTAGAACATGGTTGGTTTTCCTTTCTATTGCTTACCCATATTTCTTTGCTTTCCATGTTGTCACTGTAAATCAATATTATATTTCTTCTTAAGCATTAAATTCTTATAGCAATAGGCCCCACCAGTCGGATGGAAAAAAATCACTCCCATGTCATGGTACCCCACTATGTATTTTTGTGAGTTTCCTAGAAGGAAATACTATGATCTCATAATCAACCATTCTGGCTTCTTTGCCATCCTACTATGATGCTGTCTCTGCTTATGCTACATCTTAAGATATTGGCACTTCTTTGGGCAGCTGTCATCTGCTGGGGATCTCTGCTGGTCTCTGAGAGTGCCTGGTACTCTGCTCATGGCAAATGAGGCCTGAATATGGAACAGGTTTTCCCCTTAATCCATCACAGCACAGCAATAACCAGCCTGTGCTTTTTAAATAAGACATCAGTAAAGATTCAAGAATAATGAAAGGTAAGCACACATAGAGAGTGGGTAGAAGGCACACACTCATTCTCAGGGTCTTATAAAAGATGGACTGTCTACTTAGCCCTTTATATATATTCATTCAGTGTGACTCCAGTGAATTGCCTTTGTACTTTGTTGAAAATCAATTGACCATATATGTATGGATCTATTTCTAGACTCTCTATTTTGTATCATTAATCTACCTCTGTCTACCTTTACACTATACAAACTATCTTGATTACTTTAGTTTTAAAATAAATCTGAAAATCAGGTAGTGTAAGTCCTCTGTTGATTATGAATTCTTTCTGCTTTTATATGCTTAGAAAAATCCTTAATTCACTTTTGTTTTTGAGTGACATTTTTGATGTATATAAATCTAAGTTTGCAGATTTTTTTTTCCTTTGTTTTTCATTGTGGTAAAGATATTGTTCAACTGTGTCCATAATGAGGCTATTTATTTGTGCTGTCTCTACATAAAATATGATTTTTTTCTTTGCCTGCTTTTCTTTTCTTTTTTAAATTGTGATTTGGGCGAAAGTTTATGGAGCTTTTCTGTTCAACTCTTCATACACATTTTGTTACATAACATTGGTTGAAATCCCCATAATGTAACAATGCAAATGCTGCCCTATTGATCTCCCACAGTTGATTGTTCTAAGGAGTGTAGCTACCAGGTGTGATTGTTCAACTTGTAGGCCTTTTCTCTTGTTTGTCTGGAAGTCACAGGAGTGAGTTCAATTCCAGGCTTGAAGGGTAACTAGGGGCCATAGTCTTGGGGGTTTCACCAGTCTCTGTCAGACCAGTAAGGCTGTCTTTTTTATGATTTTGAGTTTTGTTCTATATTTTTCCTCCCACTTTATCCAGGATCTCCTATTTTGATCCCTTTCCCAGTGGTTGACAGTGGTAGCCAGGCACTGTCTATTTCTTCTGGTCTCAAGGGCATGTAGGGTGAGGTTCCTATGATCCGCTAGTCCCTTAGACTAATTGTTTCCATGTATCTTTGATTTTATTCATTATTCTTTGCTCCAGGTGAGGAGAGACCATTTGTTGAATCTTAGATGGCTGCTGAAAAGCTTTTAAGACTGCAGTCACTAGTCACCAAAGTAGGATGTAGAAGAATATTTTAGTATGTTATGACAGTTGAGCTTGATGTCCCCCATGACCATGGTCCTGAGCCTAAGCCCCATCAACTGACTCCTTCAAGGTGTTTGACTATGGCTAAGAAGTTATCCTATCCTTGTCCCCTGTTATCTTTATTATGTATGTGGACATTCTTATGGTATGTACAAATACATATGTAGAAATATCTTCTGCCAAACCTATATATGGTCATGGGTACATTCTCTTTTGCCTATACATAGCTGATAATTTAACCTATCTCTGTATCCACCCATAGATTAATTTTTGTTATTACTGATAATGCAGTATTGTGTATGTAAAATTGTTTGTCTTTATTGTCGGTACTTCTGGTGCATCTTTCCATGTCTTCCTTTGCCTTAGTGTTATTGAATTTGTCACTCTTTTTAGTATATTGCCTTTACCTTCACCCAAATTAACACTTGCCTCTTACTTATCTAGCACTTTTCCCTCACATCACTGGTAACCAACAAAGAAAATTTCCTTCCATATGTAAACCTTTGCTTGACTTTTTATAATAATGGACTAATACAATATTCGTCCTTCTATTTTGACCTATTTCACTCAGCATTTTTTCAAAGAATCAACTTCTTGTCTTGTTGATTTTTTAAAAATGTATTTTTTAAAAATACATTTAAAAATTTTGACTTTTTAAAATGTATTTAAAAAAAATACATTGTTTTACTGTTTCATCCATTTCTGCTTGAATCTTTATTATTTATTTTCTTTTGGTGACTGTAAGCTTTTTTTTTCTGCTCATTTTCTAATTGTGGGAGATGTTGGGTTAAGGTGTTGATTTTGGCTCTTTCTTTTTTTTTTTTTTTTAAATGTGTGCATTTTTTTTCTATAAATTGCCCTCTGATCACTGCTTTTGCTGTGTCCCAAAGATTTTGGCATGCGGTGTTTTCATTGTCATTTGACTCAAGCAATTTTTCAATTTCATTTCTTCTATTACCCAGTCATTTTTGAGGAGGATGTTGTTCAGCTTCCATGTGTTTGCTTTTTTTCCCTTTGAACTTCCTATTGTTGATTTCTAATTTTATAGCATTGTGATCTGAGAAGAAGCTTTGCAGTATCTCAATGTTTTAAAATTTGTTGAGGGTTGCTTTGTGGCCTAACATATGGTCTATTCTGGAAAATGTTTCCTGTGCATTGGAAAAAAAAGTATATTGTACTGTTGTTGGGTGAAGTGCTCTGCATATGTCTATAAGGTCAAGCTGGTTGATTACACTGTTTAGTTCTGTGTCTTTGTTGAAATTCTAGTTGTTCTATCTTTGATTGAAAGTGGTGTATTAAAGTCTCCTACTATTACTGTGAAGTCATCTATTTGTATTTTCAATTCTGTTAAAGTCTGCTTTATGTATTTTGGGGCTCTTTCATGAGGTATGTAGATATTTTTATGGTTTTGGCTTCTTGTTAAATTGATCCTTTAATCATGTATAAAGCTTTCCTTGTTTCTTATGGTGGTTTCTGTCTTAAAGTCTATTTTAGCAGAAATTAATATTGCCACTTATGTTTTTTGATTGCCATTTGGTTGATATATATTATCTCAACCATTGATATTTTAATCTGTTTTTGTCTTTGTGTCTAAGGTGAGACTCTTGAAGGCACATATTGATGGGTCATGTTTTCTTATCCAATCTGCAACTCTCTGTCTCTTGTTTGGTACACTTAATCCATTTACATTCAGTGTAGTTATCAACAAGTATGAATTCATTGCTATCATTTGTTGTGTGTTTTTTGTGGGTATTGTTGATTTCTTTATTCGTATAATTTTCTGTGCTGAGTTCCTTTTTTTTTTTTTTTTAATTATTGCACAATGGTTTTCAAGACTATGGATATCAGGCAATGAAGAACAGAGATCCCTAAGGGAGAGGAAAGAAATGACATGAGCCTTATAATTACTCCAGGTTGCCACCTAGGAAGTGTCTAATCTGCAGCACAGGGGGAAAAAATTCTAGTGAAGACCAGAAAAAATTAAGATTAATCCAGGATTCTGGGGACTACAAGAGAGCTACATTTTGCAGAAGAGAGTACCAAAGATGAGAGAGTTGCAAAGAGAGGATTCCAGACATCTACAGAGGATTCCCTTCTAAGTACTGATTATATACATGTGAGAAAAGAGAACAAAGCTGGGAAGAGAATCATTCTAACACTGTAGAGAAAACAATACTCAGAACTCATGAAGGGCACAAATAATTATCTTTCTAACAGCCAGAGTGGAAAGCAACTCATAATTCATTGGATATTTGATAGAATATTCAAAAGAATTGTGCTTCAGTGGTGGAGAATATTTAGTTAAGATTAAACACTGCTTTGTTTTCATTTCAAAAAGATTAAAAACAAAACCCAAAATGATCAATCTCTTTTCATGTCACTTAATTGCATGCTAAAATCAAACTCAAGGATATACAAACAAATACAAAACATCTAGTACTCAAAAAGATGAAAAGTGGTTTCTATATTATAGCTCATTTGATCAGAAATTAATATTGTTATTCCTGCTGTCTTTTGATTGCTATTTCCTTGGTATATCATTTGCAACCTTTGATTTTTAGTCTTATTTTTGTCTGTGTGTCTATGGTGAGTCTCTTTTAGCATATTGATGTGTCATGTTTTCTTATCCAGTCTGTGACTCTCCATCTCTTGAGTGGTGCTTTTAATCCATTTACATTCAGTGTAATTATCAGCAAGTATGAATTTATTGGTGTCATTTTGTTATGTGTTTTTTTATGTGGTGTTGTACATTTTGTTGTTCCATATAATTTTCTGGGCTGAGCTCATTTTATTTATGACTCATGTTATCATCTCCTCCATTGCTGTTGTTTTAGTATTTGCTAAGTATTTGTGCTTGCCCTCTTTTTTGTTTTGATGTGAAGTTTATTATTTTTCCTTGAGGCTACCCTGCGATTTATAATTTTCTTCCCAAGTTTAGAAGAATCCATTCTATCTTGCAATTGTCTTCACTTCCTCAACATTCAGAAGTTATGAAACTATAGTTTTTTCCCCCCTCTTTTTAGTTTGTAGTTGTCCTCATTTGCCAATTTATGTCTGTGGTTCCTTGTTTACTGTGTTGTAAGCTTATTTTACTTTGACTACTTCCATAACTGGCTTGGTTTCAGGGTTATGTCATCATGTGTATTAATTATTGCTTGTTGTTTGCTGTTGTTGGTTCTATGTCTGAAGGACTCCTTTTAGCATCTTTTGTAAAGTTGGTCTGGTTTGAACAACTTCCCTTAATTTCTTTTTATCTGGAAATCTCTTAATTTCATCTTCCTATCTGATAGATAATCTTGCTGGGTATATAATGGTTGGTTGGAAATATTTTTCTTTAAGGGTTTTACATATATCATCCCATTGCCTTCTTCCTGCATGGTTTCTCCTCAGAAATCAGAGCTTAGTCTTATTGGTTGTCATTTGAAGGAAACTTTTCATTTTTCTCATGTTGCTATCAGTATTCTTTGTCTTTGATTATGGTGAGGTTGATGATGATATGTCTTGGTGATTTTCTTTTGGATTCTATCATGTGTGGGCTTCACTGGGCTTCTTGAATGGATATATTCTTGTCTTTCATCATGTTAGGGAATTTCTCTTCTAACAAATCTCTAACAATTTTCTCTGTGGTTTTATCTTTCTCTTCCTGTTCTGAAATTCCAATTACATGTAGGTTATTCCTCTTAATGGTATCCCACATGAATCTTAGGCTTTCTTCCTTTGATCTTTTGTCTGATTGATCCTTTAACAAAGTAGTGTTGGAGAATTTGTCTTCAATCTCATTAACCCTGATTTGATTCTCTTCCTTTGTCCATTCAATATGTTGTCTATTTCTGAAATGTAAGTATTAATCTTCTGGATTTCTCTTTGTTGTTTCTGTATCATTTCTAATTTTTTCATTTATGTTGTCAATTTGGTCTTGTATTGTTTTCCCAAATTGTTCTAGATATTTGTATGTGTTTTCCTTAATTTTGTCAGTGTTTTCCTTGCTCTTTCGCCCAAATCATTGAACGTACACAAATATAATTCTTTTGAATTCCTTATCAGAGATTTCTAATGTAGCTTCTTCCTCAGGGATGCTTCCTGGATTTGTACCCTGGTTTCTTGTTTGTACTTCTTTATTTTCCTTGTTTGTGTGCATGTGAAGGTCTGTTTTCTGTGAAACATTGTGGTGCTGTTGTATTTATGTTTAATTTGTGGTTGTAGGTTGGTGTGATTCATGCAGATTTTTTATTTTCTTTTTCTCTTTGACATATCTATATGAGTAGTGTACTGTGCACCTCTGTTTGCTAGCTGTTAGCACTTATGCACTCACCACTTGTCTCCTGGTGGGTGTGATAGAGAATGAGAATGTATGTACAAATCTCTGTTAGCTGTTCATAAGGAGCAGTTGAGGGTGCATTGAACTGGTACTGGGCATTGTCTATCATTGGTCATTTAGTGCAAAAACAAGTGGTGGCCCTCAGTCAGTGGGTAAGACTGAAGGAGGTGTAGGTATGGTTGGGTTGTGTGGGAATTGTTGTACCTACTCAGTTAGAGAAAATAAATAAATAAATAAAACACATGCACACACACACACACACAAAAGAACAAAAAACTCCAACCATATAAACAAATTTGGGACAATAGAAAAAAAAAAAAAGAAAAAAAGAAAAAAACATGAAATATAATAAATAATAAGAAAAAAAAATCAAAATATATTAAAAAAGGGTAAAAGAAAGATAATGAGAAAAAGAGAATAAATAAAAACTACAATACCTAAGGAGGGTGGAATGAAAGAAGAAAGCAAGAGTTAAAAAATAGGAAAAAAACTGCAAAAGGGAAAACAAAGGATGGGAAGAACCAAAAGAAAGGCAAAAGAAGGAAATGAGGAAAAGAGAAGAGAAAAAGAGGGGAAATAAAAAGTATCATAAATGGGAAAGAGGAAAAAAAAATAAAAAAGGAAAAAGGAGGAAGATAAAAATGATAATTTTTAAAACAAAACTATAGGGGGTGGGGTACAGCACCCAGGTTCTGCTCGGGCACAGAATAGTAGGGAGCCTCAGCAGGTCAAGAAGGTGGATGGAGGTGGGGGGATGGCTACTAACTTGTTTACCAAGAGTGTGTAGGGAACACATGTAACAAGGAGAATATCACACCTCTCCAGTTGTCAGTCCCCAGTGTGGTTGCCTGTGCTGTCTTTGGCAGATGGAGCCCACTCCCAGGTCACAATCCAAACAAGAAGACCATGTGCACACACTCAAGACACCAGTTGCTTGCAAATATCCAAAATGGCTGCCCCCTCAAGACAGTTTCCAGCAGTCCACAGGTCTATCTGTCCCCTTCCTTGCTTTTCTTCCTTCTGATAGCCAGGTACTGATGCAGTCCTTGCCCATGCAGCCTTGGTGAACAGAGCTGATTCTCAGGCTGCTTGTGATAGTTGGAGCTGTGTGTCAACTTGACTGGACCACAATTCTGTGTGGTTTAAGCACATGGGTTATTCCCATGATGGGACTGGATGTATATGTTTTGAGCAGCCAATCCATTGAAAGGGAGTTTCCCTAGGGGTGTGGGCTGCTTCCAATATATTTATCAACATCCCAGGAAAAGAGACTCTTCTTCTGTGGATCGTGATCCTGTTGTGTTGCCTACAACTGTCCTTGAGTGAACAATCCACCATTCAGCCTGGAGATCTTGGATTCGTCATTCATTGAAGTCAACAGCCAGTATACTGCCTGCCAACCTTCAGCTCATCAGCCCCTGAAGCTGCATGAGTCAGAAAAAGCTTCTAGCTTGATGTTTGATCTAAGAACTTGGGACTTGCCAGCTTCTATAAGTGTGTGAGCTATTTTCCTAAGATAAATTTCTCTTTCTTTATATGTATATATAAGCTTCACTGGTTTTACTTCTCTAGAGAACCCAGCCTAACACATTTGGTACTGAGAGTGGTTCTAGAGAGACAAAATCATAAGGATGGGCTTCCTGAATTGGTTCTCACTAACTTTGTTTTGGTTGTCCAATATGATTAATCATAAAGGCACTGGTGACCCTGCCTCTGTTAGTAAAGAGGGCCCTGCTAATCCGTGGCATGAAGTGGGAACATTAATATTCAAAATACCACCACCAATAGATCAAGTACTTTTGGGAAGTGAGGCTCTGGGTGATTGCATATTTGATACTTTTCTGCAATTATGTCAGCATGAGGAGTATAAAGAAGCTGATTGGTTGGACCTACTTATATAGACAAAGTGGTGAAAGAGTGAGATGAGTTCAGAGTTTCTGAATCACAGCTTAAGTGCCACATAAAAGACCTCAATGTTTCCAGTTGTGCTCTGAAAGAAAGCTTCATTTCTTCTAGTAACAGAACTGATATTGCCAAAAACCAAACCCATAGTCTTATTGTAAGGGTGGCTGAATTACAATGCCAATTAAATTGCCAACCCAGAATGATATCTGAAGTTAAAGTGAAGGATAAGTTATTATATCTGGCTTCCCCACAACTAAAAAGGAGGCACTACGTCTGGTGGGCCTTTTTGGATTTAGGGGACAACATATTCCTCATTTGGGTGTGTTACTATGGCCTATTTATCAAGTGGCTGAGAAAGCTGATAGTTTTGAGTGGGGCCCAGCACAACAGAAGGCTCTGCAATGGGTTCAGGCTGCCATGCAAGTTGCTCTTCCACTTGGGCCATATGATCCTGCTGATCCAATGGTGCTTGAAGTGTCTGTAGTAGACAGAGATGCTGTTTGGAGTCTTGGCAGGTCCCTATTGGTGAATTGTAATGCAGATCCTTGGGATTTTGGAGCAAAAGCCTGCCATCCTCTGCAGATAAGTACTCTCCTTTTGAGAAACAGCTTTTGGCTTATTACTGGGCTTTAGTAGATACTGAACGCCTAACCATGGGTCACCAAGTTACAATGAGGCTTGAGCTGCCCATCATGAACTTGGTGTTGTCTGACCCACAGAGTTATAAAGTTGGACAGTAAAGCAGTGCTCCATACTTAAATAGAAGTGGTATATCAGAGATCAGGCTTGAGCAGGACTTGAAGGTACAAGTAAGTTGCATGAGGAAGTGGCCCAAATGCTTATGGTCTCCACTCCAGTCACATTACCTTCTCTCTCCCACTCTGCACCTATGGCATCATGGGGAGTTTCTTATGATCAGTTCACTGAGGAAGAGAAACGTCACGCCTGCTTTACAGATGGTTCTGCACAATATGCAGGCACCACTAAAAAGTGGACAGCAGTGGCACTGTAGCCCCTTTCTGGGATTTCCTTGAAGGACAGTGGTGAAGGGAAATCCTCCCAATGGGCAGAACTTTGAGCCATGCATATGGCTGTTCATTTTGCATGGAAGAAGAAATGGCCAGATGTGCGATTGCATACAGATTCATGGGCTGTGCCTAATAGCTTGTCCAGATGATCGGGGACTTGGAAGAAGTATGATAGGAAAATTGGTGACAAGGATATATGGGGAAGAGGTATGTGGATAGATCTCTCTGAATGGGTCAAAGGAGTAAAGATATTTGTGTCTCATGTGAATGCCCACCAAAAGGTGACCTCAGTAGAGGAGGACTTTAACCATCAGGTGGATAGGATGATATGTTCAGTGGAAACCAGCCATCTTTTTTCCCCAGCTACTCCTGTCATTGCTCAGTGGGCTCATGAACAAAGTGGCCATGGTGGCAGGGATGGAGGTTATGCATGGGCCCAGCAACATGGACTTCCACTTACCAACGCTGTTTGGCTACTGTCACTGCTGAGTGCCCAATCTGCCAGCAACAGAGACCAACATTGAGTCCACGATATGGAGCCATTCCTCGGGGTGATCAGCCAGAAACTTGGTGGCAGGTTGATTACATTGAACCACTTCCATTATGGAAAGGACAGCATTTTGTTTTTACTGGAATAGATACTTATTCTAGATATGGATTCACTTTCCACACAACACTTCCGCCAAAACAACCAACTGTGGTCTTCAGAATGCCTTATCCATCATTATGGTATCCCACACAGCATTGCTTCAGATCAAGGGACTCACTTCACAGCAAAGTGTGACATTGGGCCTATGCTCATGGAATTCACTGGTTTTACCATGTTCCCCATCATCCAGAAGCAGCTGGCTTCATAGAATGATGAAATGGCCTACTGAAAACACAATTACAGTGCCAGCTAGGTGGCAATGCCTTGAAGGGTTGCAGCAATGTTCTCCAGGAGGCAGTATATGCTCTAAACTAGTGTTCAATATACGGTGCTGTTTCTCTAATAGCCAGGATTCACGGGTCCAGGAACCAAGGGGTGGAAATGGAACTATACTACTCACTATTACCCCTTGTGATCCACTCAAAAATTTTTTGCTTCCTGTCCCTGCTACCCTATGCTCTGCAGGTCTGGAGATCTGGGTGGTAGAAGAAGGTAGTTCTGAATATCAGCTATGATTGCATGACCAGTTGCAGAAACGAGGACTGTGATTGTTATATTTCTTCATTGTATAAGTGCATCAAATATTTTTGTTTCCTTCTATTATGAACTGTGAAATGTAAATAAGTTTAATGCTTTTTGGTTGTATGCATGT
Organism: Orycteropus afer afer; assembly: GCF_000298275.1. Lineage (NCBI taxonomy): Eukaryota > Metazoa > Chordata > Mammalia > Tubulidentata > Orycteropodidae > Orycteropus > Orycteropus afer. The sequence continues at coordinate 628,165 of NW_006922273.1, read as the reverse complement.
TAGTGTATCATGTTAGGTGCAAATATGACTTTATAATTGTCCTTATTTGGACATTATATGTGGTTAGGAAGATGTGCACAACATCTTGACAAGGGGTGGACTGTGATAGTTGGAGCTGTGTGTTAACTTGGCTGGACCACAATTCTGTGTGGTTTAAGCTGTTGTGATGTGGTTATTCCCATGATGGGATCAGAATATGTTTTGAGCAGCCAATCTGTTGAAAGGGAGTTTCCCTAGGGTTGTGGCCTGCTTCCAATATATTTATGGACATTCCATGAAAAGAGACTCTTCTTCTGTGGATTGGGATCCTGTTGTGCTGCCTACAACTGTCTGTGAGTGAACCATCCACCATTCGGCCTGGAGGTGTTGGATTCATCATTCATCAGAGTCAACAGCCAGTGTACTGCCTTACAGTCTTGAGCTCATCAGCCGCTGCAGCTGTGTGAGTCAGGAAAAGCCTCCAGCTTGATGTTTCCTCCAAGAACTTGGGACTTGCTAGTTTCTGTAAGTGTGTGAGGCATTTTCCAAAGATAAATTTCTTTCTCTTTATCTTTATGTATATGTAAGCTTTACTGGTTTTGCTTCTCTAGATAAATCAGCCTAACACAGTTGCTATTGGGAAATATTCAAAATGG
>NW_006922273.1:611746-615426 GCF_000298275.1 Orycteropus afer afer | reverse complement strand
CTCTTGAATTCCTTATCAGAGAGTTCCAATGCTGCTTCTTCTTCAGGGATGTGTTCTGGGTCTGTATCCTGCTCCCTTGTTTCTACCACTTTATCTTGCTTCTTTGTGTGGACTGTTATGTTCTGTTGTCTCCGAGGTATCATGGTGTTGTTGTATTTAGATCTCTGTTAACTGTTTGGGAAGAGCAGTCAAGGGTGATTCTGGCTCTTCTTGGTGGTTTTTTATTGTTGGCCCGTTGGTGGAGTAGGAGGTAGTGACTGTCACTCAGTAAGTGAAGTTGCAGGAGGTGTGGGTGTAGTTGTGTCTTATGTTGTCTCCCACTCAATTAGACACAAATTACAATCAAATAACCTTCAAAAAGCTTGTGAGTCTTGCAGGTCCCGAGTGTCCTTGGGGTTGCTGGAAAGCAGAATGTGTTCTTAAGCTCCAGGAATCTGCTAGATTGCTGTCTCTTTAAATATCCAAAATAGTCAAGCCACTTTTTAAACCTTCAAAATGGCGACACCCTCCGGACTGGCAAAAGTCCACAGTTCACCTTTCTCTTCACCTTCTCTGTTTGTTCCCCAGCCACCGTGCACAGTCCTCAGTGCAGTCCCTGGCTAGCAGGGTGATTTTTAGGTTAATTCTTAAGTCCTACCACCACTCAGGAATCTCCAAGCTGTCTGTGCTGTCAGGATCATTCAAGATCACTGCCAGACTACAGCTCCATCTCCTTTTTTTGGTATTTTCATGCAAATTCTTCTGCTAGTTGGGGTTTAGTCCACTTCTATAGCCTTTGCTTCAAGGATCAGGGGTTCAGGATTATCTTCTGTGTCTGTGTTAATTGGTTTCCCTTTTCTTTGTTGAAGAGGGTCTGTGCAGTCTTTCTGCCTAGTCCGCTCTCTTGCCAGAAACTGCATTCACTTCTTTATTCTTTCGTCAAAGCTCAGGATTACAGGGCCTTCTTCTGTATTGGTTTCACTTGGTTTCTCATTGTTTTGTTGCAGAGGTCTATGCAGCTTAGTCTGCCTATTCCACCACTTGCCAGAATTCCAAGACTCAAATTCTTAAGGAGTAAAAACCATCTGCAACTTTTAAGAAACTTTTAGTGTCTCCTCAAAAGGGTTTCATTAAAAACAATTTTGTCACATCCTCACAATCCTGCCTTTATCTTAGCTTATTAATATCTACATTATCTACACTCACATTTTAGTACCCGTATAAATTTAAGACCACCCGTCTCTCAGGAAAGAGTTCTGGTGACATAGTGCTTAACATATTTGACTGCTAACCAGAAAGTTGATGGTTCAAATCCACCAGCCATTTCACAGAAGGAAGACTGGCCAATCTACTTCCGCAAAGACTTACTACCTCGGAAACCTGAAAGGGGTCTCTATGAATCGGAATCAACTCGATGGCCGTGAATTTGGTTTTGGTTAATCTCTCAGGCCCCTTCAGCTATCTGATGCAAATCAACTTTTTTTTTCCTGTATGTAACATTAAGCTTTTTCAAAACTTTCTATTTTAAACTCCTTTACCAATTTTTCTCTTCTTGTCTGAACAAATGATCTTGCCTTCTTCTTGTATTTGTTAGAAGCTACATTCATTCATCTTCTGGTTACTCTTACAAAATGATCTGTCACCTCCTAAACTTACCTTCTTTTCCTTCTGTTTAAGAGGAGTTGATGTTGTTGTTAATTTCCATTGAGTTGGCTCTGACTCATGGTGACTGACTTTATGAAACATTGCCTGGTCCTGTGCCATCTTTACAATTACAAAAAACCAAAACCAAACAAACAAAAAACCACAAATGAAAACAAAAAATTCACTGCCATCAGGTTGATTCTGATTCATAGAGACCTGCTTTGGGTTTTTGTGGCTGTAAATCTTTACAGAAGTAGACTGCCCAGTCTTCTTTCAGTGGAGTGGCTGGTGGGTTTGAACCACCAACCTTCTGGTTAGCAGTGACCCTTATATCTAAAGTGATTTTTTCCCCCAAATGACTATGGAATCCACTCTCTTCCACTTCTTCGTGAACTTTTTTCCATTCATTATTAGCAACCTCCCTGATTCACGTATTACTTTGAGTGGTTATTAGAATGAAATATGTACTGTTGATAACACTGTTGCCTCAAATATCAATTTTTACTATCTGTACTATTGTGAGTAATGTCAAAATGACCCAGAGTAGAATAAGTTAACAACAAGCATCAAGTGTGCACTTCTGTATCTAGTTTTCAATCCATTATTCTATGTAAATTCCAAGTTATTCAGAGGAGAGTTTCTTTAAAGGGAGTTGTCACAGAAATGAGACAGAAATCATAATTGATGCCATATGTCAATTGTTTGTTTGGATCAGGTCCTATGGTAGATGCTTTATGTATATTCCCTCTGTTAATCTTTAAATTCCCTGACATGTAAATAACATTCCACTTGTAAAAATGTTGAAACAGAAGCTCACAGAACTTAAGCAATTTATCTAGGTACTAGGACTTAGCAGAGTCTCAGACAAAGGCATTCAAGGAGGTAGCTTATTTGGGAAGTGATAGAAAAAGAAAGAACAAGAGAAGAAGTCAAACAGAAGAAAGTTGATAGAAGGAAATATTATCTGGTTGACCTCCTTTATAGGTGACTGGGGCTGGTGCTTGTTAGGACCTTCTAGGGGGCTTTATGAAATGTATTGCAAAATTGTCCACCAAGAGGGTGAAAGGTGAGAGCATTTATCCACCTGTTTCCAACCTCCATTAGTCAAAGATTGACCCCGGGCATAAAATCCCCTGCCCCCTGGATTTACATGCACAAGTGAAGCCTTACAACAAGAAGCAAAAGGCTAAGCATTGTCAAGCTGCATTTGCAAGAAGTTCTTTGAAGTCTTTTTGTAGCAGTATTGTAGTGGGAAGTGAGCCCCAAAGGGCTTGAAGTGACACTGGAAGAAGTGTCTGATATAGTCCAATCCTTGGTTTACTTAAATCTGATATACCTTCTATTCTCGCTTGCTCACTGCCATCGAGTTGGTCCCTACTCATAGTGGCCCCTCCTTGGGTTTCTGAGGAGGTATCTCTGTGGAAGTAGATTGCCCAGTTTTCCTTGCAAGAAGTGTCTGGTGGGTTTGAACCATCAGCCTTCTGGTTAGCAGTCAAATGCCTTAGGCACTATGCCACCAGAGCACTTAGTCTTCTTTTAAGTTCATTTTAATTATAAAGTTCCTTTTAAGGTAGTGGTCAGCTGTAAACTCTGCAAGGACTTAATACAATCCTGCAGCAGGTTCTAGGGTATAATTGATATCATCTTCTCCTTCCTCTGGGTCCCTTTCTAAATTTTCCTCACTTTTGGCCAGCACTTAGGCTGCCAAAGAGGCCCTCTAGTGTTCACAGCTTTTCTTAGTTTGACTGATGAGGTGGTCTAGATTCTTAGTCTTGAGAGTTCTAAGCCCTTGCTTCATTTGGCCTTGTTGGGTAGTGATTACAACAATTGTTTGTTCATCATAATTATTCCACATGGATGCACCAAGAAATGATTCAGTGAATTCACTGTATTCCAAATATACTCCTCTTTGCCCTATCATGTATTAGCCACTAAGCTCCTCATGATAATCATCGTTAATAATCTCTGTCAGCACTGCAACTCCTTTCTTTGTGTGCTGGAATACTGGCATGAGAAGTCCAAGATTATTCAAGACTAGTTGTATGAAGCTTCAAATA
>NW_006922273.1:599681-611646 GCF_000298275.1 Orycteropus afer afer | reverse complement strand
AATTTTTTTTTAATGCTTTAGGTGTAAGTTTATAGAGCAGCGTTTGTTTTACATTCAACATTTTGTGCACATTTGGTTTCACCCCCCAATTACCATCCTCAAACATAACCCACTCTCCTCCCTTCCTTTCCCAGTAACCAACACCTCCCTCCCTCCCCCGTGCCCCTCATAGTTATGTACTCCTGTATGTCCTGAATTTCCTCTGTGCAAATGTTGCCCTTCTGGTGCCCTGTGGTTGACCGCTCCAAGGGATGCATCTCCACAGACTATGTGAGTGCATCACCCTGGGTTGAGTCATCTGCATATATGTCTTATTTACTATTGGGTTGAGAGCCAGCCCCTTGGAATGTGTTTTATTCCAGGCCCAAAGTGTATCCCAGAGCCATAGTATTTGGGGTTGGTCTTACAAGACTACATCCGACCAGTAATTCTGGTCTTTATTGTGTTTTTGGATTTTGTTCTACGTTCTTCCTCCCACTCTATGCAGGATCCCTAGTTTTAATCCTTTTCTGAGTGGTTGGCATTGGTACATGGGCACTATCTAGTTCTTCTGGTTTTGAGGGCCATAATGTCCTAGGGCAGATTGCTTCCAAATGCCCTTGGTTGTTCACATTCTTCTTCACTTCTGACTATGGGAGACCATCTTAGATGGCTGCTTGAAAGATTTTAACAGACCTGTCCACTGTTTTATTTTATTGGCTGCTTCTGAATGATGACATGTATAAGAGCAGTGAATCCCATGGTCATGTACCAATTAATTCTCCCATTTTTTTGCCCTAGAATTGTTCTCTAGGTCTGAGCAATTTTGTGCAGAATATGGTGAGAAAAGATTAGGCATTCATTAAGACTTTGATTGGGGTGGTGATGGTGGTGGTGGTGGTGGTGGTGATGGTGATGGTGGTGGAAGCACTGAGAATAGGGGAGGAGATGCACATCCCTAATAGGTACTGTGGTAGTTATGTTTGTGTGTCAACATGGCTGGGCCTGGGTTAGTGGCTGGGCAGCTGGTGGTAATTATTTCCCATGGTGTGACTGGCAATCAGCTCCATGGTGGGATCTATCACAAGCAGCTGAGTAGCTGTCTTTGGGCTATGGTCTGCTTCCTATATGTAAGGAGAAGCCTTGAGAATGGTCTCTAGCCTATGGCATGCTTGGACCCTGCATGTAGCCGTGTCATTGCTCAGCAGCCTGCTATGCTCTGCTGACCTAGGGACTTATAATGGACTTTAGTTAATGGTCTGCCGTGTGGTTTGGTAACATTGGGATTGTGCCTTTTAATTTGTCAACCTTGGGGCTTCTCAGCCTCAGCAGCCAGCAGCTGTCTGAGTGAAGAAATGCTGCTAGCTCCAGTGGACTGGGAATAGGAGGCAGAGCTGGACCCCGAGGTTGAGGGGCATTCACTCAGCCCCTAGAGCTAGACACTTTGAATTTGGACTTAAAGCCTCCAAATTGTAAGAATAAACACCTGTTTGCTAAGGCCATCCCATTTGTGGTATATTTCTATCAGAGCAGTGCTACGTAACCAGAACAGAATTTGGTACCGAGAGAGTGGGATGCTGCTCTGACAGATACTTAAAATGTGGAAACAGGAGTGGAGTGTGTCCTTGACCCAAGACCCTGGCAGAGAGACCTGGCCATATGGCATGACAGACAGCAGGAGCAGAGCAAGAGACCAGCATGAGAGATGGCAGGAGTAGAGCCCAGAGACCCGCACGAGAGATGGAAGTAGCAGAGCTGAGAGAACTGGAATGTGACAGTGACAGCCTTACCAGGCCACAGAGAAGAAAGCTTGATGCCTTTGGTCAGGTGGCTTCCTGGAGGAGTGGGTTGCCTTCAGGCATTAATTGGCAGAAAAGACCAGGTTGAAATGGAGTAGCAGGTTGCCTGGCCCATGGAACAAGAAAGCTAAATGTGCTTTGGGGCAAGAAGATTCCTGGTGGAGTGGGTTGCCCTCGGGCATTAATAAGCAGAAGGAGAGACCAAGGAAATGGAAGCAGAGCTGCCTCAGCCTGAAAGGGTAGGACCATGGCCTTTGGGGGTGGAATGATCGCAGCTCTCTAGGTTTCAAAGAGCCAGTCATTCACCAACTTGGTTCTGGAGTGTGGGGCTGCTTGTTCACGTGAGCCAGTGGGATGGAGCCATAGCTTCTGCCCAAGAGTGAGGGGGTGGGGCTGCCATGCCCAAGAGGGAGAGGAACAGGGCCCACCAGGCCAAGGGGGTGAGGTTACCACTTAGAGGAACTAGGGGACTAGAGGCACCCAGTGGAGGGGATCTGTACAGATGCCAAGTTGACAAGGGGTGGAATTGTGGTAGTTATGTTTGTGTGTCAACTTGGCCGGGCCTGGTTGAGTGGCTGGGCAGCTGGTGGTAGTTATTCCCCATGATGAGATTGGCAATGCACTCCATGGTGGGATCTACCACAAGCAGCTGAGTAGCTGTGTTTGAGATATGGTTTGCTTCCTATATATAAGGAGAAGTCTTGGGAATGGTCTCTAGCCTATGGCATGCTTGGACCCTGTATGTAGTGGGATCATTGCTTAGCAGCCTGCTATGCTCCACCAACCTTGGAATTTACAATGGACTTAAGTTAATGGCCTGCCCTGTGGTTTGGTAACATTGGGACTGTGCCTTGTTACTTGTCAACCTTGGGGCTTGTCAGCCTCAGCAGCCAGCAGCTGTCTGAGAGAAGAAACACCTCTAGCTCCAGTGGGCTGGGAGCAGGAGGCAGAGCTGGACTCCAAGGTTGAGGGTCTTTCACCCAGCCCCTAGATCCTGGCACTTTGAACTTGGACTTAAAGCCTCCAAATTGTGAGAATAAACTCCTGTTTGTTAAGACCATCTCATTTGTGATATATTTCTTGTCAGAGCGGCACTAGGTAACCAGAATAGGTACCAAGTCCATGAAGGATAAACACTGTCTCCTCTAGGGAAGGAGTCTAAAGTAATCAATCCATCATCATGTGGCTGGCTGTCCTTGAGGGAAAATGTCATACCTTTGCTCAGCAATGATCTTTGATACTGACAGGTTATACATTTAACAGTGACAGTCATGATAACAGTCTTAGTGAGAGGATGTATGTACTGTTGGGCTTCAGATTAGCCTCCATTCCTGCCACTTCTCTCTCTCTCACACACACATATATGTACATGCATGTGTATATGTGTGTGTCTGTTGTTATTAGGTGCTGTCTGGTAGATTCTGACTCATAGTAATCCAATGTGACAGAGTAGAACTGCCTCACTGGATTTTCTAGAGCTCGTAATCTTTACAGGAGCAGATTACCAGTTCTTTCTCTTGAGGAGCTGCTGGGTGGATTTGAGCCACCAACCTTCTCATTAACAGCTGAACACTTACCCTTTTCACTACCAGATCTTGCTCACTTCCTCTTTATATATATTTATACACACTGTTTTTCTGGCTTTTTTGAGAATAAGTTCTGTATATCATGCTGTTTTACTCCTAGATATACTTTAGGATACTTTCCTAAGTATAAAGACATTCTCTTTCATAACCTAATTACTGCTAGAATCTAGCCTTAGATCATGAATTGAATTTTGTTGTCATTTCTCTTTGGTGTCCTTTAATCTTTTTATAAATCTTATATAAATAGACAAATAAAATAAATAATAGAATAATAAATAAAATAGAATAGTTCATGTTTTGGGTTAGACTGTTTCTGCATGAATTGATTCAGCCAAAATATTCCAAAAGGTTGTACGCCTCTAAGGGCGTCTACAGGCATACTATGTCTAGCCGCTCCTCATTTGTGATATTCATATTGATCATCAGGTAAGATGTCCGATTCCTCAATTGCATAGTGACTTTTTTTTCCTTTTTGTAATTAATAAGTAATTTGTGTGGAGACACTTGAATATTATGCAAATATCTTGTCCCCCTGTTGAAGACTGAGGGTGCTTGTATTAGATTCTACCCCCTCTGTGTGCTGTATTGTTCGTAGTTGGGTTCATTTATTTCAGTTTGCTTTCAGTTGTAATTTCTTATTCCTATTTCTCATTTTTGTTGACTTGATTTTTTTTAACATGTAAAAGATGAACATGCTTGTAAATGTCAAGATTATTATAAAATGTGCTTTCAAAGAAGTGTCACTCCCATCTGTAACCCTTCTATCCCATGTGCTCCTTATAGGTAATGAATGTTAATGCTTTCTGATTTATCCTTCCAGTGTTCTTTTTATAAAGACAGGCAGATACATGTACATTTTAAAATTTCTCTTTTCTTACACAAAAGTAGCATATTATATATGCTGTTTTGTACTTTACTCTTTCTCTCTCTTGCATGTATATACATACATGTGTATATGTGTGTGTCTGTTATTATTAGATGCTGTCAGGTAGATTCTGACTCATTGCAATCCAACGTGATAGAGTATTTCTTGGAAAACACATCATGTAATATCTCAAAATCAATCACATTAAAATATATCATTTACAACATTAAAAAATATCATTTTGGAATAATATGAAATGTTATGCATTCCAGTTAAAACAGAAGTATCATTCCTTGAATTGACAATGGTGAAGCTAGACCATCACATGTCCTGATCTGGTAGAGCTTGGAACAGTTCTTTCTCTTTTTTACCAGTTTTTTTTCTTTTTTTTTGTCTGAAGATGTTTTAAATGAAAAGAACAAAACAAAACAAAAACAGAAAAAATCCAAAACAGTTCACAGGATCTTGAATTACCATTAAAATGATCATATGATTCATGCTTTCAAGGTTCATCTATGTCTTTTATCTAAATGCACTAGGCTTAAAATTCTACTACTTTTGTTGTTTCAAATTGCTTTGTGAGTCATTACAAATACATAATATTTCACCCGTGAAGGGTAACTATAATGCTTTTCGCTCTCATGAAATATGTGGCTCAGGTTTTGAAAACTTTTTGAAAAGAGAGTAAAATACTTTCTTACAGACTACCTATCCCACTTGTTTTATTACTATTCAGTGCAGAGAGATAATTTGGACATGTTATCTTTGAGTTCTTGAAATGAGATTGCATAATCACCTAAAATATCTTTTTGTTTTTCTAGCCCAGAAATTTAATGCTATATATAGGTTCAATATGAATGTTATGATTAAAAATTTGAATGTCACTTTAGTGCAAATTGCATCTTAAACTATAATTCTCTCTGTAATAGAATTAACATTGCTTACATTACTAATTTTTTTTTTTGTTTGTTTTTTGTTTTTGAAGGATACATGCAAAACTGCCAACACTCATTACTTCTAAGAGAAGGGAATGTATGGGGAGACAGAGATGAATTTATGCTTCATATCCCTTGGTATTTTAGTTTTTGAGTTGGTATTTATAATAATTATTATAACAAAACAATTTTCTTTTTCCTCTTTGGTGAAATGCCTGCTTAAATCTTCCCTTCCTTTTTTTTTTTTTTTCCTTCCTTCCTTCCTTTCTCTCTCTCTCTTCTTCTTCTTCTTCTTTTTTTTTTTTGACTTCCTCTTCACCCACGTTTATGTATCTACTATCTAGGTTGTGATTTGCCCTCCCTTCCCCCACCATCCCTGGTAACTGTCAAAGTTTATTTCTTTTCTGTGAAACCCTTTCTTGACTTTTCATAATAGTGTTTTCATGCAGTATTTGTCATTTTGTGATTGACTAATTTCACTTAGAATAATGTCCTCTAGGTTCATCCATGTTATGAAATGTTTTGCACATTCATCATTGTTCTTTAATGTTGTGTATTATTCCATTGTGTCTATATACAATAGTCTGTTGATCCATTCCTCCACTGATGGACATTTGTTTCCATGTCTTTGCTATTGTGAATAGTGCTGCAAGGAACATGGATGTGCATATATCTATTCATGTCATGGTTCTTATTTCTCTAGGATATATACCTATAAGTGGGATTGAGGGATTATATGATATTTCTATTTCCAGCTTTGTAAGGAAGCACCATACTATTTTCCACAGTGGTTACAGCATTTTACATTTCTATCAGCAGTGTCAGCCACTCCTCGGAAGGAAGGTTGGGCAATCCTACTTCTGTAGTGATACTGCCTCGGAAACCCAAGGAGGGGTCGCTATGAGTCGGGGCCGACTCAACGGCAAACAACAACAACAACAACATCAGCAGTGTATGAGAGTTTCAATCTCTCACATCTTTGCCAGTATTTGTTGTTTTCTGTCTTGTTGAACTCTGTTATTGTTGGTGAGGTGAGAGGTTGTTTTGATTTGCATCTCTCTAATGGCTAATGATTGTAAGCATTTCTTCATGTGTTTGTTAGCTGCCTGAATGTGCACTTTCTTCATGTATGATGTCTTGATGTCATCCCACAATTCATCTGGTTTTTGGTCATTGGTGTGCAATGCATCTAATCTCTTCTTCAGATGGTCTCTAAATTTGTTGCTGTTGTTAGGTGCCATCAAGTAGGCTCTGACTCATAGTGACTCTATGTACAACAGGACAAACACTGCCTGATCTTGTGCCAGCCTCACAATCCTTGCCACACCTGAGCCCACTGTTGCAACCACTGTGTCAATCCACCTCATTGAGGGCCTTCCCCTTTTCTATTGACCCTCCACTTTACCAAGCATGATATCCTTTTCCAAGGGATGGGTCCTTCTGACAACATGACCAAAGTAGGTCAGATGAAATCTGTCCATTCTCACTTCCAAGAAGCATTCTGGCTTCATTTCAGCCAGGACAGATTTGTTAGTTCTTCTGGAAGTCCATGTGCTTCACCAACACCACGACTCAAAAGCACCAACTCTTCTTCAGTCTTCCTTGTTCACTGTCCAGCTCTCACATGCAAATGAGGTGATTGAAAATACCATGGCTTGGGTTAGGCACACTTTAGTCTTCAAGGAGACATCTTTGCTCCTCGGCACTTGAAAATGTCTTTTGCAGCAGATTTACCCAGTGCAATACATTGTCTGATGTCTTGACAGTTGCTTCCATTGGTGTTGATTGTGGAACCAAGTAATATGAAATCTTTAGCAATGACAATCTTTTCTCCATTTATTGTGATGCTGCTTATAGGTCCACTTGTGAGGATTTTGGTTTTCTTTATGTAATCCATACTGCAAACTGTAGTCTTTAATCTTCTTCTGTAAGTGCTTCAAGTCATCCTCACTTTCAGCAAGGAAAGTTGTGTCATCTGCATATCATAGGTTGTTAATGATTCTTCCACCAATCCTGATGTTACAGTCTTTTTCATATAGTCCAACTTCTCAGATTATTCATTCTATATACAGATTGAATAAGTATGGTGAAAAGTTACATCTCTGAAACATTCCCTTCCTGATTTTAAGTAATGTAGTATCTCCTTGTTCTCTTCAAATGACAGATTCCTGGTCTATGTACAGATTCCTGATGAATATAATAAAGTGTTCTGAATTCTCATTCTTTTCAATGTTATTCATAATTTGTTATGATCCACACAATTGAATACTTTTGCATAGTCAATAAAACACAAGTAAACATCTTTCTGGTATGCTTTGTTTTCAGCCAAGATCCATCTGACATCAGCAATGATGCTCCTTGTTCCACATTCTCTTCTGAATCCAGCTTGTATTTCCGGAAGTTCTCTGTCAATATACTGCTGCAACCATTTTTGAATTATTTACTGCAAGATTTTATTTGTGTGTGATATTAATGATATTGTTTGATAATTTCCAGATTCTGGGATCACCTTTGTTTGGAATGGGTACAAATATGGATCTTTCTCAGTCTGTTAGCCATAGATGAACGAGTGCCTCCAGTGTGGTATCCATTTGTTGAAACATCTCAATGAGTATTCCATCAATTCCTGGAGCCTTGTTTTTCACCAATTCCTTTAGTCTAGCTTCAACTTCTTCTTTCAATATTATTAGTTCTTGATCATATGCCACCTCCTGAAATGGATGAATATTGACCAATTCTTTTTGTGACTGTGTACTCCTTTCATCTTCTTTTGATGTTTCCTGCATGAGTCAATATTTTGGCCATAGAATATTTCAATATTGCAACTTGAGGCTTGATTTTTTTTCTTTTTTTTTTTCAGTTTGGGAAATGCCAAGCATGTTCTTCCCTTTTGGTTTTCTAACTTCAGGTCTCTGCACATTTCATTATAATAATTGACTTTGTCTTCTAGAGATGCTCTTTGAAATCTTCTGTTCAGCTCTTTTATCTTGTCATTTCTCCCATTTGTTTTAACTACAATCTGTTCAAGGGCAAGTTTAGAGTCTCTTTTGACATCCATTTTGGTCTTTTCTTCCTTTCTTATCTTTTTAATGACCTTTTGCTTTCTTCATGGATGATATTCTTGATGTTATCTCACAATTCCTCTGGTTTTCTGTCATTGGTGCTCAGTGCATCAAATCAATTCTTTAGATAGTCTAAATTCAGGAGGGCTATACTCAAGGTCATATTTTGACTCTCATGGACTTGTTTTAATTGTCTTCTGCTTCAACTTGAGCTTGCATATGAGCAGTTGATGGTCTGTTCCACAATCACCTCCTGGCCTTATTTTGGCTGAAGATTTTGAGCTTCTCCATCATCTTTTGACACAGATATAGTCAATCTGATTCCTGTGTACTCCATCTGGAGAAGTCCACATGTATAGCCACCATTTGTATTGTTGAAAAAATGTATTTGCAATGAATAAGTTGTTGGTTTTGCAAAATTCTATCAAGCAATCTCCAGTGTTATTTCTATAACCAAGGCCATATTTTCCAACTACTGGATGATGATTCTTTTTTTCCAACTTTTACATTCCAGTCAGCAGTGATGATCAACATATCTTGATTGCATGTTGGTCAATTTCAGACTGCAGAAGTTGGTAAAAATCTTCAATTTTCTCATATTTGGCTTCAGTTGTTAGTGCATAAATTTGAATAATAATAGTATTAACTGGTCTTCCTTGTAAGCATATGGATATTTTCCTATCACTGACAGCATTGTACTTTAGGCTAGATATTGAGACATTCTTTGTGATGATCAATGCCACACCATTCTTCTTCAATTTGTCATTCCCAGTATAGTAGATTATATGGTGATCTGAATAAATATGGCCAAAACCAGTCCATTTCAGCTCACTAATACCTAGCATATCAATCTTTATGCATTCTATTTCATTTATGATAATTTCCAATATTCCCGCATTCATACATCATACATTCCATGTTCCAATTATTAATGGATTTTTGGAACTGTTTCTTCCCATTTTGAGTCATGTCACATCAGCAGATGGAAGTCCCAAAAGGTTTACTCAATCCACATCTTCAAGGTTGACTCTACTCTGAGGAGGCAGCTCTTTCCCAGTTGGATTTTGAGTGGCTTCCAATCTGAGTGGCTCATTGACTGACACTATATTGGACAATGTTTCATGGCTTTTCAGAAAGTTTTCCAGAAATACATTAGACAGTGTTCCATTGCTATTCATAAGGTTTCCACTGGCCAATTTTTTGAGAAATGGATAACCTCTTCTTCTTCAAAGGTGGATCTGAGCTGAAAGAAAAGAGTATCAGAAGGATGTCTACCTCTGTTTTATTGACTATGCAAAGGCATTCAACTGTGTAAATCATATAAAATTATGGATAACATTGTGAAGAATGGGATTTCAGAACACATAATTGTTCTCATGAGTAACCAGTGTACAGACCAAGAGTCTGTCATTCAAACAGAACAAGGGGATACTGCATGGTTTAAAATCAGGAAAGGTGTTTATCAGGGTGATAATCCTTTCACCATATTTATTCAATCTGTATGCTGAGCAAATAACCTGAGAAGCTGAACTATATGAAGAAGAACACAGCATCAGGATCGAAGGAAGAACCATGAAAAACTTGCAATATTCAGATGACACAACATACCTCAAAAACAAAAACAAAAAACAAAAAACAAAAAACCTTACAACTGCACCAATAAGGAATATCATGCTAAACAGAGCAAAGATTGAATTTGTAAGGGATTTCATTTTACTTGGATCCACAGTCAATGTCCATGGAAGCAGTCATCAAGAAATCAGACATTGCATTGCACTGGGCAAATCTGCTGCAAAAGACCTTTTAAAGTGTTAAAAAGTAATGATGTTACTCTGAAAACTAAGGTAAGCCTAACCTAAGCCATGGTATTTTTAATAGTCTCATATGCATGTGAAAGCTGGACAATGAATAAAGGAGATGGAGGAAGAGTTGATGCCTTTGAATTGTGGTGTTGGTGAAGAATACTTAAATTACTATGGATTGCCAAAAGAATGAACAAATCTATCCTGGAAGAATTGCAACCAGAATGATCCTCCAAAGCAAGAAGGCCAGACTTCCTCTCACCAACTTTGTTGTCAGAAGGGACCATTCCCTGGAGAAAGGTATCATGCTTGGTAGATAGTCAAAGGAGCAGTGGAAGACTCTCTACGAAATGGACTGACACACTGGCTGCAATCATGGGCTCAAGCACAGCAAGGATTGTGAGGCTGGCACAGGACCGGGCACTGTTTCATTCTGTTGTACACAGGGTTACTATAAGTTGGAGCTGACTCAACAGCACCTAACAACAACAGCAGCAACAACAACTTTTTACAAAGTAAGTAGGAGTTGAGATACTAAGAAAATTACAGTGAATACAGAAGAATTATAAGTAGATTAAACTAGTTCTTTAGGAGGAACCAACTCAATTAACTGGAAGCAAATCTAAAGAAAATTGTAGTTAATCAGATAGCTTACCGAACAAATGATATGGGTGATTTTAAAGACAAGTTACAAATCAGAAATAATAGAATTAGTATGTGACCTTTAGGAATTTAATCAAATTCACTGCATCATCACATCTGGGCTCTGACTTACTGGTTTTGCGAGCAAGAACAAACTAATTAACCACCCTAAGCCTCAGTTTCCTTACCAGTAAAAATCGAGACACTGAGTACTTACATCATAGAGATAATGAGAGAATTAATTGAGATTAATTGAGTGCTTAGTATCTGCTTGGCATATAGTAAGTGCTCAATCCATGTAGTTATTTTTAGTTATTTTCAAGTTGGCCCCTGATTCATGGTAGCATAGTGCCTAAGGCACTTGACTGCTAACAAGAAGGCTGGCGGTTCAAACCCACCAGCCACTCCTCGAAAGGAAGATGGGGCAGTCTACTTCTGTAGTGATACTGCCTTGGAAATCCAAGGAGGGGTGGCTATGAGTCGGGTCTGACTTGATGGCACATAACAACAACAACAACAATACACAATGGAAAGAAATGCTACCTGGTCCTATGCCATTCCAATGATTGGCTGGGGATTGGGCCATTGTGATCCATGGTTTTCAGAACTAAATAACCAGGCCTTTTTTTTCTAGTCCATATTAGTTTAGAAGCTTTGCTGAAACTTGTTGCACATCATAGCAACCTGTAAGACTCTGCTGACATGAGTGGTGGCTGTGCAGGAGGTGGATTGGCCAGGAATCAAACTCCGTCTTCTTCGTGGAAGGTGAGAATTCTACCACTTAACCACAACTGACCCTAGCCAGTCTGGGCTATCTATTATAAATAAATCCAAAATGTTCTTCCTTATCCACTAAAATGTATTTTTGACATAGGAGGAGGCAGGTAACAGTAGAAGTTTTATTTCATAGTCATGTAGAAATGTGTAATATTCTGTATGAGGAAATCTTGAAATTAAAACAATTCTTGAAATAAGATTCAACTTGACTGTGGGGGAAACAAGTACTGCAATTCAACAGAGCCAGAATGAACTACGATCTATGTTCATAAAGAGTGTGGCTATCTGTTGCCAGTCATGTGACAGGGCACAATACAGGAAAAGGACATAGACAATTTATATTTAGAAATTCCTACACTAGGAATTTGGGCAATCTACTTCTGTAGTGATATCTCATAAAATTTTCCTCCAGTAATTGGAATATAATATGGGAGCTCTGGTAGCATAGTGCCTAAGGCACTTGACTGCTAACCAGAAGGCTGGCAGTTCAAACCCACCAGCCACTCCTCAGAAGGAAG
>NW_006922273.1:593957-599581 GCF_000298275.1 Orycteropus afer afer | reverse complement strand
CTACTTCCGTAGTGATACTGCCTCGGAAACCCAAGGAGGGGTCGCTATGAGTTAGGGCCGACTCGACGGCACATAACAACAACAACAACAATGCATAAGTGCTTTAAAAAGCATTTACATCACCTTCTTCTATTAAATAATTGTGGAAAATGTCTGCTTTTATTTTGTAAGTACTTTCATATTGTCAATCATAACATAGAAATGAATTCTGCAAGTAAAATTTTTATCTTCATTTTTAGGCCTATTGTAAGTCATGGATTTGATATAAAGTATCCACTTAATGCCTGATTTGATCCAAAAGCTGATTTTTCAGCTGAATAGTTGGCATGCAGACTAATTGGTGTTATAAGTTGATCTCTTTAGTAAGTTTAGAGATTCAGATGAACATTTGACACTTTGAGGACATGGTTTTAATCTAAGGTCTATTTTCAAGATTCTAGTTAAAGCAAAATTATGTCCTTTTTTCCAGTTTTCATTGGATAAATTTAAAGTGGTGGGAAGTCTTTTCAATTAAGTATAAATGCATATGCAATTTTACTTGGAAGGAGCATTTTTCTAAGTAAAGTAATCTATTGTATACATATTGCTTATTTTAGTCTTGTAGAGGACAATGGATGTTTTTGTTGTATTTTTGTTTTAAATATTAGATTGATTCTGATGTTTGTAGGATTAAAAATAAAGTCTGGATGGAAATTTTGTAGGACAGTTCCATATTGTAAGAAACATAATAATTCCATAGTGAAATAATTAAAGAAATACAGTATAGAGTGAACTTAAAAAAAAAAAAACAAAAAACTCACTACCATCAAGTAGATCCCGACTCATAGCAACCCCTCGAGTTTCCGAGGTGGTATCACTACCGATGTAGATTGCCCAATCTTCCTTCGGAGGAGTGGCTGGTGGGTTTGAAGGACCAGCCTTCTGGTTAGCAGTCAAATGTGCAGAATTTGATCTTAGGAGACATGGATTCAAGTCTGCCTGTGCCCACAGGTCAGAGGTATCACCACAATCATCTTCCTCTCTTTTCTTCAGTTTTTCTACATACAAATGGAGGGGTAGAAATTAGCTGATATTTATCTTCCTTTAATCCTTAACTCTGTCATTTAAAAACCTAAATCTAAATTTGTTAGAATCAGAGGAAATTGAGGCTTTCTATAATTGAGGAGCTCTGGTGGCATAGTGCCTCAGGCATTTGACTGCTAACCAGAAGGCTGGCGGTTCAAACCCACCAGCCACTCCTCAGAAGGAAGATTGGGCAATCTATTTCTGTAGTGATAATGCCTCGGAACCCCAAGGAGGGGTGTTATGAGTCGGATTCGACTGGACGGCAGTGAGTTTTAGTCAGTGAGTAGAGTTAAATGTTTAACGGGGTTTTGGTTTCTTACTAAATTTCTTCTGCTTGTCTCAATTATAGCTCAAACTCACTGCCGTTGAGTTGGATCCGACTCATGGTGACCCTTCTATGGGTTTCCGAGGCGGTATTGCTATGGAGATTGCCCAACCTTCTTCTGAGGAGTGGCTGGTGTGTTTGAACAGCCAGCCTTATGGTTAGCGGTCAAATGCCTTAGGCACTATGCCACCAGAGCTCCTGAACTCACTGCCATCGAGTGGATTCTACCCATAGCGATCCCCTCCTTGGGTTTCCGAGACAATCTACTTCCAAAAGTAGATTGCCCAATCTTCCTTCCTGCCAGAGCTCCTAGGATGATAAAAACAAAAGCAAGCCCTGTTTCTTTACCATTGTTGTTGTTGTTGTTGTTATGTGCCGTCGAGTCGGCCCCGACTCATAGCGACCCCTCCTTGGGTTTCCGAGGCAGTATCACTACGGAAGTAGGATTGCCCAACCTTCCTTCCGAGGAGTGGCTGGTGGGCTATACAAACTCATTTTTATTTTGTTATGGCTATTATTAATATATTGTTATTACTAAGTTTGATTTTTGTGCGTGTGTGTGTATGGTTTCTCTTTCAAGAGGTACCATATACGTTTTTTAAAGTCATTACGTACAGTATGGCTTTTAGTATGTGCAAAAACTCAAAAACTTTTATGTAATTGAGAGGATACAAATCCTTTATAAGGTAAGAATTTTGCAAAAATTTTCTCCCAGTCTGTGGCTTGTCTTTTTATTCTCTTATAGTGTCTTTTGCAGATTAGAACCATAAGTAGATTTTTAGTGTCTTTAGTACTTACCCAGGATATTGATACGTGTCAAGTGGGACCAGTCAAGATACAAACTATTGGACTGAAGAAGCAGATTTTATTTGAACCAAGTGTGAAGAGGGCTGAATTTCCATAGCTGGGAGGAAGAGACAATCCAAGTTTAAATTCTGAGACAAAGAAGAGATGGTGCCAGCTCTTGTTGCTATTGGAGGCTGGTGGGGAATGACGTGTTATATTTCAAGGCACTTCTGGGTGTGCTGTGTCCATTGTACTTGGTGCATAAACATATTTTAACTTTTAACACTTTGCAAGGTATCCCATGCTACAATGAAGTCTCATTGGATATAGGATTTGGTATCACCATTTTAGTGCTAACAACTAAGTTTATTGCTGGACACTTCTTGTTGTTAGATGTTTCAAGTCAGGTCTGACTCATAGTGACTCTATATATACAACAAAATGAAACACTGCCTGGTCCTGCGCCATCCTCACAATTGTTGCTAGGTTTAAACCCATTGCTGCAGTGTCGATCCATCTCATTGAGGGTTTTATCCAAGCATAATACCCTTCTCCAGGGACTGATTTCTCCTGATAACATGACCAAAGTAGGAGAGATGAAGTCTTAACCATCCTTGCTTCTGAGCATTCCAACTGTACTTCTAAAATAGATTTGTTCATACTTCGAGTAGTCTATGGTTTACTCAATATTCTTTGCTAACATCACAATTCAAAAGTACCAGTTCTTCTGCAGTCTTCCTGATTTGCTGTCCAGCTTTCACATGCCTACGAGGTGATTGAAAATACCATGGCTTGGGTCAGTTTCACCTTAGACTTCAAAAGTGACACCTTGGACATGTAAACTCAGACGAAACTTACAGCCATCAAGTTGATTCTGACCCATAACAACCATATATATAGTGGGTATTAATAAAAGCCTATTGCATGGCTAGGTGGCCACCAGAAATCTCTTCATTTTGAGAATGGTCCACTGGTCTTTGTCAGGTTCTATTTATCTCAATTAATGTAACAACACAGCCAGTAGTAAGTGTACTTGTCAAGCATATTCTGGAGACAGGGAGAAACATACAGATGGATTTGGGAAACACCTTTTTGCTTAGGGTTGAAATAGCTAGTGAGAAACCACTAGAGCTTCTCTCTAGGTACTTGGAGTACTAGGCATATTGGTGCAGGATGCTTGAATAGAGTGTAATCTGATTCTTCACCTTTTTCTTGGGTTTTTGGGAGTTTAGGGCTTTCTTTCACCTTACTTCTCTGATGTTTAGAAAATTCCAAGTTACAGACCACTCTAGGTGCTTCATTCTTACCAAAATCCTTGTCTGGGCTAATCTCTGTTACTCATTTTCTTTGCAATTATCATCTGATGCTATCCCTGACATATTGCATTCTTAAAACTATGCCCCATGTTCTTTCTTTTTAGACTTTTTTTTTTTTTTTTTCCAGATGCTGATGGCTGCCCATAATTGAGATGGACTGTATCACTCTCCTGTTATGTCCTTTCCTACAGGAGCTTTTCTGGAATTTTCCTTGAACACTCTGCTTTATGCTATTTTTGTTCATCTTTCTCCAAACAGTGTCACCAGGACATGATTCATGACCTCTCTATTGAGATTTGTTCATGACATTTTTAATCAACCAGTTGCTACAGAAAACAATGTATTTGTTATGTGCCATCGAGTCAGACCCGACTCATAGTGACCCCTCTTTGGGTTTCCAAGGTGGTATCACAGAAAACAATAGTTTATTTATATTCTTTCTAGTATATAATTAGATGCATTTTCTGGTTAATTTTGAATTTTCAGTGCTCACTATAAGAATCTGTGGTAGCACAGTGGTTAAGTGCTTAGTTGCTAACTGAGAACTTGTGGTTTAAACGCACCAGCACTCTTTGGTAGAAGGATGTGGTAGCCAACTGCCACAAAGATTACTCCCATGGAAACTCTATGGGGCTGTTCTACCCTGTCCTATAGGGTCACTATGAGTCAAAATCTACTCGATGGCAAGGGGTTTGGGTTGGGTTTTAGTATTTAGTATAAGGAGCTGTGGTAGCATAAACAGTTAAGTGCTCAGCTGCTAACTGAAAGATTAGCTGGAGAAAGATCTGGTGATCTGCTTCCAGGAAGATTACAGTCAAGAAAACCCTATGGGGCAGTTCTACTCTGTCTCATGTGGATTCTATGAGTCAGAATCAACTCAACAGCACCTAACAACAACATAGATTACACTACAATTATCTTACATTGTTGTTGTTATGTGCCATGGAGTCAGACCTGACTCATAGAGACCCCTCCTTGGGTTTCTGAGGCAGTATCACTACAGAAGTAGATTGCCCTATCTTCCTTCCAAGGAGTGGCTGGTGGGTTTGAACCATCAGCATTCTGGTTAGCAGTCAAGTGCCTTAGGTACTATGCTACCAGAGCTCCTGTCTTACATAGTATGATCCAAATTTTCTTAAATGAATAAATTAATTTTTGGGGAGGTCTTATTAGGTGCTTGGAAATTCAGCATCAATTTCAATAATCAACTATACTAAATAACTCATTAAAGAAGTTTTATAGCATTAGACTTTCACTTCATCTTCCAAAAAACCAAACTCACAGCCATTGTGTTGATAACAACTCATAGTGACCCCTCCTTGAGTTTCCAAGGCAGTATCTCTACATAATTAGATTACCCAATCTTCTTTCTGAGGAATGGCTAGTGGGTTTGAAATGCCAGCCTTCTGGTTAGCAATCAAATGCCTTAGGCACTACCCACTAGAGCTTGTCTTACTAATTTTATTTCATTGTTATTTTCATTGTCTATGATTATATAATTATGCATTTTAAGTCATTTCAATTAGGTTTTGATCATGAAAGTTTTAAATGAACTACCCACCCACAATAAAATAGCTTTTTTCAATTATTTAATTGTTTATTGTGAAAAATCAAGCAACAGAAAAAAAAAATAAGGAAGAAAATGAGAAATGCCTGAATTCTCACTACTCTGAGATAAATGAATTTTGGTTATGTGAGAATGGATATATGTACATCAACAAAGAGCAAATGCGGCATTTTTATTATTTAATGTTTTTTTTTTCCTTACTTTCATCTTTTTTGTCCTCATTTCCCATCTTCCCACCTTCCTCACCAGATAGTTAATGGTATTGGCTCTTTTGTGATTTTCTATTTGCTCATATACCCATGGTATATTATACTCATGGGGCATTGGTGACTCACTGGTAAAATTCTCACTTTCCATCAGGGAGACCTTGACGATGCACCTCTTGACCTCTTGACCAGTGTGTTGGATTGGGTTCTCTAGAGAAACACAAAAACCAGCAAAGTATATACATATATTTATAGAGAGAGAAAGAGAGAGAGAGAGAAATTTATCTTAGATAAATGGCTCACAAGCGTGTAGAAGCCGACAAGTTCAAGCTGAAAAGTTCGTCTCTGGAGGGGGATGG
>NW_006922273.1:578438-587392 GCF_000298275.1 Orycteropus afer afer | reverse complement strand
AGACCGGCCGCTTAGAACTCAGTCATGTGATCCATCATGGGAACCACCACTCACAATTGGAGTCCAGCCAAGTTGACACATCTTCATCTATCACAACCAGCTATCACACATCTGTCAGTGGAAGTTTGCATGCAGGGGTTCCCATAAGCTGGGGGCCAATTTGATGGTGGCTAACAAGATATCATACTCACTTTCATTTTTTTTACAGAATTATGTGCTTCAGGCAAAATGATGATAATATAATAATTTAGCTCATGTAATCTGACATCACAAATTAGTCTGTTATAAAAATTCCAGTGGTCTAATAATTTATAAAAAATATGAAATAAAAACAATAAAATACAAATATTCATATTTAGTTTTTACAGCCCAATGCAACAATCTTTTATTGTTTCTTAAATATTTGATTTTGACCAATAATTCAAAATACAAAAATCATACTCTTTGTTTTACCTCTCCACACAATAGTGATTATGGGTAACAATAACACTCAAATATACCACCACAACAAAAAAAAAGTGACTCTAAGACTTAGAAAATAATGACTTCTGTTTTTTTCATGCTTTATGTTATAGGCAAAAGTGAATGATTTCAACATGCAGATGAAAGAAGAAAGCAAATCAGAGCTTTGAACTCCATAGTGGTGTTATAATATAATCCAATTAACATTGCGA
This sequence comes from Orycteropus afer afer, assembly GCF_000298275.1. NCBI lineage: Eukaryota > Metazoa > Chordata > Mammalia > Tubulidentata > Orycteropodidae > Orycteropus > Orycteropus afer. The sequence continues at coordinate 586,718 of NW_006922273.1, read as the reverse complement.
TAGGAAAAATATATCATATGTATGTTAGGAAAAAGTTACCTTGGTGAAAATTTGTCTCTAGACACACACACTTGATGTGGATCACGTCAAAATCTTCTGTATATATTAAAAAAATAAACCAGATAACTTCAATTAAACTATGCCGTTCTATGTTCACATGGTGTCCAACACTTGTACTTGAAAGATAAATAAAAAACTCATTTCTATCAAGTCAGCTCTGACTCATGGTGACCCATATGATTCAGAGTCGAATTGTGCTTCATAGGTTTCTCAAATCTTTTAGAAACAAATTACCAGGCCTTCTTCCAAAGTGACTATAGGTTGGTTTGAACTGCCAAACTTTGTTACTAGTTGAGACCATAACCTTTTCTGACAGCCAGAGACTCCAAACAGATAAATTGGTTGGTCTAATTGTTTCTCTCTAAGTTTTTCTTTTCTCCACTTTGCTTTCCTTACCAATTCTATATAAACATATATTGTACAAATTTAGCATGATGTGTTATCACAAGGAAATTTCTATACTGAAAAGAGTAGAGAGAGGCTAGAGTTGCTAACAGTATTTCACTTTAAAAATATTTTGTTTCTCTAGTTCATATTAAGAAATTACTTATGGTATTGTTGGTCAGAATTATGAAATATGTTTTATGTAATTTTGAAAGACTATTCAGCATGGCTAATGGAAGAGATGACTGATGGTAAAATAATATCAGTTCAAATGCATGTGAATTTAGTGAACTTGGAATTTCTTGATAAAAGTGCTATAAAACTTTATTATTATGTTTTGAATTTTCAAGATGTTGTTGTTAGGTGCATCAAGTTGGTTCCAATTTAAAACGACCCCACGTACAACAGAATGAAACACTGCCTGCTCCGGTGCCATCAAGCACAATCGTATGCTTGAGCCCAACATCACAGCCACCATATCAATCCATCTTTTTGAGGGTCTTACCCTTTTTTACTGACCACATACTTTACCAAGTGTTCTGGCTACCTAATGCTGCTCTGACAGGAATATACCACAAATGGGATGGCCTTAACAAACAGGAGTTTATTCTTACAATTTGGAGGCCTTAAGTCCAAGTTCAATGTGCCAGGCTCTAGGTGTTAGGTGATAGCCCCTTGACCTTGGGCTTCAGCTCTGCCTCTTGCTTCTGGCCCACTGAAACTACAGGCATCTCTTCACTCAGGAAGCTACTGGCTGGTGAGGCTAACAAGTCCAAGGTCGACAAATAAAATGGCACCATCCTGATGTTACCAAACCACACAGCAGGGCATTATGTCAAGTCCACTGAGATTCCCAAGGTCAGAAGAGCAGGCAGGCTGCTGAACAACAACACGGCTACATGTAGGGTTCAAGTGTGCCATAAGCTAGAGACTATTCCCAAAGCTGCTACTTATATATGGGAAGCAGACCATACACCTAAATGCAGCTACTCAGCTGCTCACAGTAGATTCCACCATGGAGTTGATTACCAGTCTCATCATGGGGAATACTACATCCAGCTGCCCAACCATTCAACTTGGCCTAGCCAAGTTGACACACAACTTAACCACCACAATTCCATCCCTTGTCAACTTGGCACATGTACAGATCTTCAGTGGGTGGTATCTGTATAGATCTCTTCACTGGGTGACTCCCGTCCCCTAGTTCTTGAATGGTGACCTCACCCCCTTGGCCTGGCAGGCCCGTTCCTCTCTCTCTTGGGCATGGCAGCCCTACCCTCTCACTCTTGGGCAGTGGCTTGACTCCATCCCACTAGCTCACATGAACGAGCAGCCTCACACTCCAGAACCAAGTTGGTGATGATCTGGATCTTGAAATCTAAGGGCCTATGATGGTTCCACCCTCAGAAGCCATGGTCCTACCCTTGAGGCTGAGGCAGCTCTGCCTCCCATTTCCTTGGTTTCTCTGCTTCTGCTAATTAATGATCGAGGGCAACCCACTGTGCTAGGAATCTTCCTGCCCCAAAGGACATTTAGCTTTCTTGCTCTGTGGACTGGCCAACCTGCTACTCCATCTCATGCCGGTCTCTTCCACCAATTAATACCTGAAGGCAACCCACTCTGTCAGGAAGCCGCCTACCCGATGGCACCTGGCTTTCTCCTCCATGGGCTGGTAAGCCTGTTGCTATTTAATGCTGGTCTCTGGGCTCTGCTACTGCCATTCTCATGCTGGTTTCTCTGCCAGTACCTCTCTGCCACTTTCTTGGCTTTGCTTCTGTCATCTCTCATGCCACAAGCCAGGGTCTTTCTGGCAGGGTCTTGGGGTGAAGGACACACTCCACTCCTATTTCCACATTTTAGGTATCTGTCAGAGCCGCACCCCACTCTCTAGGTACCATATTCTGTTCTGGTTACGTAGTGCCACTCTGATAAGAATATACCACAAATGGTATGGCCTTAACAAATAGTTTATTCCTATAATTTGGAGGCTTTAAGTGCAAGTTTAAAGTGCCAGGCTCTAGGGATTGGGTGAAAGCCCCTCAACCTTGGGCTTCAGCTCTGCCTCTTGCTCCTGACCCACTGAAACTAGAGGTATATCTTCACTCAGGCATCTACTGGTTGCTGAGGCTAACAAGCCCAAGGTCGACAAATAAAACGGCACAGTCCTGATGTTACCAAACCACATGGCAGGGTGTTAAGTCAAGTCCACTGATAGTCCCGAGGTCGGAAGGGCATGGCAGGCTGCTGAACAATGACATGGCTACATGCAGGGTTCAAGTGTGCCATAAACTAGAGACTGTTTCCAAAGCTGCTACTTATATATGGGAAGCAGACCACATACCAAAAGGTAGCTACTCAGCTGCGCATAGTAGATTCCATCATGGACTTGATTACCAGTCTCATCATGGGGAATACTACATCCAGCTGCCCAGCCACTCAACCAGGCTTAGCCTAGTTGACACACAAACTTAACCACCACGGCAAGAATGATATCCTTCTACAGGGACTGGTTCATTCTGACAACATGACCAACATATAAGAGACAAAATCTGTCCATTCTTTTAAGGAGCTTTCCAGCTGTACTTCCTCCAAGATAGATTTGATTGTTCCTCTAGCAGTCCATGGTACATTCAATATTCTTTGTCTATTTTCAAGATAGCCAACATAATTTACTTTTTCTGTAGCAGCAAACTTTTTCCAATGAATTTGAATAATAATAATAAAAAAAGCGTTTGATAGCTTTTTAACTTAAACATAGTGTAGTTTTGCTTGTAGTTTTACACCATAGAGGAAATTTGAGAACTCAGAAATGATCAACTTTAAAAAAATAGACCAGTGATCAATTACTTTAAAAACCATATCATTCTAATATTATTTAAATTATTGTGGACCATAGAAAAAGATTAAAAAAAAAATTCTCAATTCATGAAGCTTGCATTTCTTAAACACCAATCATGACATTAATAGAAAAAAATTGCTATATAGATAATAGATTAAGTTTTCTATAAATATTAATTCAAAATTGAAGAGACCACCACAATTTCAGAGCAAAAAAAACCATTTTGGAGATTTTTAAACAATTTCTCAATTGTTTTCATCCCTTTAACATCCAAGTTATAAATGAGAAAATTTTGCCTCAGTGATATTGAATGATTAGTGAAATTTGATGCAGCCAGTTGACCAACAGAGAAGATGGAAGGATGGAGAATTAATAGATTGACTATAATGTTACAGAAAATTAATTGCATAAGAAAATAATTTTATTACAAGTAAGAAAACCGGTAACTTTGTTATGAAAATGAATGATTCTTAAAATGTGGTAGAATTGCTTTGTTACAACTGCAAATTATCCATGACTTTAGGCCTTGCCCTTTAATTCCCAATTAGTTTTATTACTTTGATGAATATGATGCCTCAGTGCAGCCACATTTTAGTCATTCAATCAAGCCCAGGTGTTCTTTAAATGATTAGGAATTTAAATTGATAATTATTTCGTTAACTAGTGTTGAAATGATGGATTATTTAGGTAGTTTCATTATGTTTTTTTTTTTTTAAAGACAGTTTATGAAATAAATGATTTATCTACATATGTTAAAAACACAAGATATATCAGAATTTTATAACATTACACTAAGTACTGGAGGACAATATCTATCATAATATGAATAGAACATTCATTTTTATAAGAAGCCAAAAACAATCCTATAAATTTAATGTAATAATTACCCAAAATTAAATTTAAGTTTTGTGTCATTGTAGACAGACATTGCCAAATCCAGAAAACAGGTAAAATGTGCATACTTTATGCTTATTTGGAGACTTTAATCTGGACAGGTTGATATATTTTAAATTTATACACCTATTATGTTAATCCTTACAGTTTTTTTAAAAAACCCTGGATAATGAAATAACTCCCTTCTCCAGCAATTCAATGCCTAGAAAATATTAATCAATGGAAAAAAGGAAATTACTAATTAAAGCAGTAAGAAATGTTATTCTAGTAAAATAAATCATATGTAATACACAATACATTTAACATTTTTCTAACTAACATTTTGGCCAGATTTTCACCAATGCAGTAATCTCGAGTATAATTTGAATATTTGGCTATTATGTAGATTGCAATTAACCTATAAGAACAAAGAGACATCACTTCCTGTAATTTTCAGGGCAGTCCCATCTGCCTTGTCCAAGCACCTCTATAAACTCTACCTCTAATGGGATCAAGGAAGAAACCTTTCCTTTACAAGCATTTAAAGTGTGGTTGAATGATTTAGGATTCTCATATTGTCCTTCTTGTCCTTGCATTTCAGCAGCATTCCAAGTATAACAGCTGGCCATCATGATTTTTTTTTTTTTTTTCATTAGTCATTGGCTGCTATTTTTCTTTGTGTTCTTAGTGGTTGTATATAGCTGCTAGGCCAGCATCTGCTTGAATCACAACTACAGTGAGATATTCACAATCACAGTTTCAAGCCTCTGGGTCTTTGCAACTTTCATAGTAGCTGGGCTCAGATTGTTATTTGTATATGGAAGAAAAAAAAAAGCTAATATTTGTTCATCAGGGAAAATATGAGAGAAAGCAGGCAGGGTAAGAATATGGAAAATAAATGAAAATTTAGCATTTTACTTTACTGGACAGAAAATCTTTTTTGGAATAGCATGGATATAACATGGAGATAGTTATTTTAGAGTTTTCAAACTCAGATGAACTTTCTAGGGAACATATTTCATTTCTGGGTATGCTGGAAGTTCTCATTACTGATAGATCTTTCTGAATAGCAAATGTCCATATTGATTAAAAAACCAAAAAAACAAAAACAAAAACAAAAACAAAACAAAAAAACAAACCAACAGCTGCTCTAACATGGTTAGAAGGAGCTCTGATGTCATAGTGCCTAAGGCATTTGACTGTTACCTAGCAGGTTGGCAGTCCAAACCCACTAGCTGCTCCATGGAGGGAAGATGAGGCAGTCTACTTCTATAAAGATTTACTGCCTCAGAGACCCAATGGAGGCCACTGTGAGGCAGAATCAACTCAGTGGCAGTGAGTTTGGCTTGGTTTTTGGACTATAGTTATACAAAATTTCTTTTATGTATGAATCTACACTGATGAATATTTTATTACATTTCTGTATTATATTATTCAAATGATGTAAGAATTTGTCCTCTGTTTTTATTTGGTGAGTTAATGCTATTTTATTATATTTGTAGTGTATTAATAAATAGTAATTGATTTGAATAAACTATTTAGTTCTTTCTGTAGCTTGCTGAAACATAGCAGTTTTATTGTTACTTTGGGAAAAAATAAATAATAAGGGTGGCCATAAAATTTTAGTTGTTTGAAGTATTTGGTTTTAATTTCTATGGGCTGAGCATCTGTCTCCTGCGTGAACCAAGTTATACTGCCTTTGTTTGCTCTAATCATCATTTACTTAAGAATCAAGAATAAAGGCCTGAAAGAAATTTTAAGGCTCTTTTAAGTATATTTAACTCAGGCAATTTCTATATGGTATCTTTTAGATCATTAAAGCCAGAGATCGGGAATTTTTTGGTAAAATGCAAATCTTGAAATTTTCATTTGTTTAGTTATAAGCAATTAAAGTAATTTATATGTAGTAAACAATAACTATAAGGGATAAGTTCAGAAAGGTGATTTTAATAATATATTGGTGACTAGCAGGAGCTCTGGTAGCATAGTGCCTAAGGCACTTGACTGCTAACTAGAAGGCTGGCAGTTCATACCCACCAGCCACTGCTTGGAAGGAAGGTTGAACAATCTACTTCTGTAGTGATACCACCTCAGAAACCCAAGGAGGGGTTGCTATGAGTTGGGTCCAACTTAACAGCACATAACAACAACAACAACATTTCTGACTAGCAATATGATATTTTTTTATTTTGTTCTGTTTATTTTATTTTATTATGGTGATAAAAATATGTTTGTTTCATCATAACTACTTGTACATTTAGATGTGTTTCAATGGTTGACAGGTAGGCTCTGCTTCTTGAGGTGAACCAGGGCCTCAGGCTGGCAGAATTGGTCTTCCAATCCTTAACTATTTTAAGGGAAAATTTTCAATAGCTATAAAATAGAAAAGAAATATGATTTTTTACCTAGTAATTGGACTGTTAAGAATGTTACGATACACACACACACATACACTTATATTTTTCTGTAGCATATTTATGATGCCAAGTTATTGGAAACTACCTAAATGCCAGTACTAATTACTTAAATATTAGTAATCTATATCAACAGGATACCATGGATTCAATATAAAAGGATAAGAGGATCTATGTGTTCTGATTTGAAAATAAATATCCCCATGATATATCTTTGGAAGAAAACAAGCAAGGTTCAAGACAGTGTGTACATTATATTTCCACTAAAATCAAACTCGTGCTGTCGAGTTCGAGCTGACTCATAGCAACCACTGCTTGCTTTTCTTGGTTTCTGTATCTCTACAGAAGTAGATTGCCCAATCTTCCTTCTGAGGAGTGGCTGGTGGGTTTGAACCATCAGCCTTCTGGTTAGCAGTCAAATGCCTTAGGCACTATACCACCAGAACTCCCTCCATGTTTCTATTAGTGTAAGTAAAATAAGAAGATGTGCTCAGTGTATACTTTGTGCCATGCATTACATTAAACATTTTACAAATATGGACCTCATAACAACCCCTCATTCTCTCCATACTGAGAATTGAAGGAGATTTGTATTTTTCCCAAAGATATGCAAGTGGAGAGGGGGCCAAGATGTTCACTTAGTCAGACATCATACCATCACTTTACATCAAAAACCTGACAAACCAAGTGAAACAGAAGTAGATGACAATCCTGGAACTTAGAAAAGCAAATGGAAGGATAAAGAAGAGAATCAAACATTGACTGGAATAAGAATGGGAAAGAACTCAGTGTACATATGGAAAAGAAGTGCTTTGTTAGCTCAGTGTGGCTATCTTGAGACAAAGCCGATGGTGACTCCAGGAGAAAAGCACGAAAAGGCAATTTCACGACATTCCAGTAAGAGACAGAAAAACTATGTAGACTCATTTGGAGGGAAACAAGGTAAGTGGGAGTTCCAGGGTTTTGGCATGCACAGAGGAGGGAGGGAACCAGGATCTGGAATCATCTATAGTCATGAATGGTGGTTCCAGACCATTAAGGTGAGTGGCCTGCAGGAAACAGTGGATCCATAGATTATCAAGGAGAGATTCTCCACCCAACCGGACTCTGGCCAGCACCTCCCCCACTTGGTCAGGGGTACTCATTTAACCACCAAACAACTCCCACTGACTCAGTAAGTGGCAGTCAGAAGTGTTCCCACAAATCCACTCACCTGCCACCCACATATCCCTGACGTAGTGATTGGTGGTGACCTTGCTTCTGTGTGCTCACCTGCCCACTATTCACTCTTCCCTGACCTGATGAGTGACAGCATCTGTACACCTGTGCACTTGCTTCCCACCCTTGACACAGCAAGAAGAGGAGACTGTATGTGCCCATATGCCCAACCACCTGCCACCCATACCCCTGACCCAGCTAGGCAGATACATCTTTTTTTCATGCACCTCTGACCTGACAAGCAGAGGTGAACCCACTCCTCTATCCCTTCTTGCCTGTCACATCACTAAATCCACCATCCTGCCCACTTGGCAAGAGCCAATACCCACTCCTGCAACACTGGATTGACAACAGACAAAAATCAATGCCCTACCAGCCTGTCCTCATCTTCTTCACACATACACAAGCTGTCAGCAGCTGCCCTGACCACCTGGAGACACATGGCAAGTGTTCCAGTACTGCCAGACTATTAACCAGCATAGCATGCCTGCC
>NW_006922273.1:576715-578158 GCF_000298275.1 Orycteropus afer afer | reverse complement strand
CTTGTATATAGGACCATCTAAGAGATCAAGAAAGAGATTAAACAAAGCCAAGGAAAACACAGACAGAACTCTAGAAGAATTCAGGAAAACAATGCAAGCACAAAATTATAGACAACTAGAAACTGTACAAAAACAGCAACTAGAAATCCAGATTAAAATTTCAGAAATAACTAACTTGATAGAAGGATATGGAAGTGTAATTGACATGACAGTAGATAGAATTGGTGAAATAGAGGACAAATACTTTAACACTGACTTATTTGAGGAACAGAGAAAAGAACAAAGGAAAATGAAAAAAGTCTAAGAGTTAATGTGGGACACTATCAAGAGGGATAATTTACATGTGATTGGAATTCCAGAACAAGAGGAATTAAAAAAAAAAAAAAATGCACAGAGTGAATTTTTGAAGATTTGCTGGTAGCAAACTTCCCTAATACCATGAAAAATAAAATATCCATCTAAGAAACTCAACAAACCCCATATAGGATAGATCCTAAAAGAAAATTACCAAAATGTATCATAATCAAAGTTTCAAACATCAAAGATAAAGAAAGAATCCTGAGAGCAGCTCAGAAAAAACAAAATGTTAACCACAAAGAGGAATCAATACTAAGCTTTGATTTCTTGGTTGAAATTTTGCAGGCAAGAAGTTAATGGCATGCCATATATAAAACCCTGAAAGAAAAAAAATAGCCAACCAAGAATTATATATCCAACAAAATGGTCTCTCAAACACAAGTGAAACTAGGACACTTCTAGATAAACAGAAATTAAGAAAATTTTTATAAACTAGACCAACTTACAAGAAATATTAAAGGGAGTTCTTCGGACAGAGAACCAGTAGCTTGAACAATAACTTGAGGTTAAGACATATGTCAACAGCAGCCAGATCCCAACTCAGATGAAAAATTATCATAAACAATATAAAGATACAAGACCAAAAACAGGGAACCAGAGATGTCAATCTGTAAACGATTACAACTTCAAAACAAAAAGAGAGAAAAAGGTGTAGTTATAGAATCTGCATACAGAGGGAAAGTCAAGGCAATATCAAGAAATAGAAGACTGTTTTAAACTTAAGAAGATAAAGGTAAATTTCAGAGTAATCACAAAGAAAATGAACAAACTTACATGAAAATAAAAAAAGAAGAAAATCAAGAAGATTCAGTGAACACAAAATCAACAACAAAGGAAATGAAAAGCCAGAACAGAAAGTATTTCACACAGAAAAGTAAACAAACAAACCACCAACACCACACAAATGAAAACATGACCTATCAATATCTTGTCTACAAAGGGCATGATTTAGACACAAAGATATAAACAAGCTAAAAATCAAAAGATGGCAAAATATATCAAGCAAACCATAAACAAATAAGAGCAGGAGTGGCAATATTAATCTCTAATAAAATAGACTACAAGGAAAAATCTACTAAAAAAAAA
>NW_006922273.1:563780-576490 GCF_000298275.1 Orycteropus afer afer | reverse complement strand
TTCACCCAAAAGCAGCACAATACACATTCTTTTCCAATGTACATGGATCATTCTCCAGAATAGATAATATTTTAGGCTGCAAAGCAAGACTCAATAAATTAAAATGTATTGAAATAGTACAAAGCATCTTCTATTACTACATCACTGTAAAATTAGAAGTCAATAAGAACAAGGAAAAAAATCAAATACATGGAAACTGAATAGAACCTTACTTAAACATCAATAGGTAAGAGAAGAAATTAAAAATGAAAAAAAGGAAAAATCTCTAGAATCAAAAAATAATGAAAAAAAACTCACTAAAACTTTTGGGACACAGCAAAAACAGTGCTCAGAGGTGAATTTATTGCAGTAAGTGCACACATCCAAAAAAAAAAAAAAAAAAAAATAAACATCTTAACCTAAAACTAAAACAATTAGGAAAAAAAAAGGAGCCCCAAATCAATAAAGTAACCTTACAATTTGAACAAATAGAAAAAGCACAGCAAAAGGAGCACACACTCACCAGACCATAAAAATACCAAACTCATAGTGACCCCTCCTGTGTTTCTGAGATGGTATCACTACAGAAATAGATTGCCCAATCTTCCTTTTGAGAAGTGGCTGGTGGGTTTGGACCACCAGCCTTCTGGTTAGCAGTCAAGTGCCGTAGGCACTATGCCACTAGAGCTCCCCACAGTCACCAGAAGGAAGAAAATAATAAATTTTAGAGTGGAAATAAATGAAAAAGAAAAACAATAGAAAAAAATCAATAAGACTAGAAGTTGGTTCTTTGAAAATATCAATAAATGAACAAACCACTGGTCAAACTGACAAAGGAAATAGCGACAAGATGGAAATAATCAAAATAAGAAATGAGATGTGTGACATTACAACAGAATCAACTGAAATAAAAAGATCATAATGGAATATTACAAAAAATTGTGCTTCAACAAATTTGAAAACCTAGAAGATATGGATAAATTTCTATAAACACACTACCTACCAAAATTAACATAAACTGAGGTAGTAAGTTTGAACACACCCATATCAAAAGAAGAAATTGAAGTCGTCATAAATAAAACTCCCAACAAAAAATATCCCCAGTCCAGGAGGCCTCAATGTAGAATTCTACCAAATGCTCAGAGAAGAGTTGACACCACCTCTACACAAACTATTCCAGAACGTAGAAAAGGAAGGACTACTCCTGAATTTATTCTCTAAAGACAGCATAACCCTAATACCAAAGCCAGGCAAAGACACTAAAAAACATAATTATAGACCAATATCCTTCTTGAGTGTAGATGCAAAAATTCTCAACTTTAAACTTTAGCCAATAGTATGCAATAGGATATATAAAAAAGATAATACATCATGAGCAAGAGTGACTCATGCCAGATATACAGAATGTTTCAACATTAGAAAATCAATCAATCAAATTCATCACATAAATAAAACAAAGGAGAAGAACCACAAAATAATCTCAATTGATGCAGAAAAGGCATTTGATAAAATCCAACCCCTTTCCTAATAAAAACTCTCAGCAAAATAGGTATAGAAGGGAAACTCTTCAACATATTTAAGGGCATATATAAAAACCCAACAGCCAATTATTCTTAATGGAGACAGGCTAAAAGCATTCCCTTTGAGAATGAGAACCAGATGAGGATGTCCTCTATCACCACTCTTATTCAATATTGCACTAGAAGTACTAGCTTGAACAATAAAGCAAGGAAGGGCCATGAAGGGCATCCAAATTGGTAAGGAAGTAGTCAAGCTATCCTAGTTCACATATTGTATGATCCCATACATAGAAAATCTCAGAAATTCCACAAAACAGCTACTGGAACTATCATAAGAATTCAGCAATTGTCAGGGTACAAGATTAATATACAAAAATCAATGGAATCTGCTACACTAACAAAGAGAACTCTGAAAAGGAAATCAGGAAAACAATACCATTTACAATAACTCCTCCATAAGATAAAATACTTAGGAATAAATCTAACAAGGGACCTACAAGATATACACAAAGAAAACTACAAAATTCTACTGCAAGAAACTAAAAGAGATCTACGTAAGCATACCATGCTCATGAATAGAAAGAGTTAACATTGTGAAAATATCAATACTATTCCAAGTGACCTATATGTAGTGCAATCCTGATCCAGATACCAATAACATTCTTTAACAAAATTGAACATCTAATCACCAACTTTATTTTTATGGAAAGAAAAGAGGTCTTGGATAAGTAAAACACTATTGAAGAAGAACAAAGTAGGGGGCCTCATTTCCTGATTTCACAATGTGTTACACAGCCAGAATAGTCTAAACAACCTGGGACTGGTACAATGACAGATACGTGTATCAATGGATCAGAATTGAGAACCCAGAAGTAAATTTATCCACTGGTGGCATCGTGGTTAAAGCATTTGGCAACTAACAAAAAAGGTTGGTGATTCACATCCAGCAGATAGATGCTTCATGGGAGAAAGTTGAGGCAGTCTGCTTCCATAAAGATTTATAACCCCGCAAACCCTATGGGGAAGTTCTACTCTATCCTAAAGTATTTACTATGAGTTGGAATTTAGTTGATGCCAGTGTTAGGACAGCTGATCTTTGACAAAGGGTCAAAATCCATTAAATGGGAAAGAGATCATTTCTTTAATAAATGGTGCTAGCAAAACGGGATATTCATTTGAAAAAGAGGAAGTTGGATGCATAACTCATACCACACACAAAAATTAACTAAAAATGGATTACAGACATAAATATAAAATCTAAAACTGTAAAGATCATGGAAGAAAATATAGAGAAGTGCAAGTGATCAAAGCTATTTATTTGAATTGAGTTCAAGTCTCTGTGTAATTGGTAAGTTGTAGGGAGCCACTGCTTGAGACTGTCCTTGCAATTTAATAAATTGTTGCTATTGAAAGAAATTGTTGCCACTGAATCCTTGTAACAGTTCCAGTAGCTTTTTTTTGTGGAATTTCTCCTCCATGGAGAATTTCACGTAAAAATTAGAGTTTATTTTGCATTTCTTATTATAATTTCCTTGCATATCTTTGGTTGGAAGAAAGAGTGGGCAATTGACTTCTGTAGAGATACTGCCTCAGAAACCCAAGGAGGAGTCGCTATGAGTTGAAATCGACTTTACGTCAGTGAGGTTTTTTTTTTTTTTTGTAGTTTCTTAATGAAAAACAAAACATGCACGTTTGTGCTTTTTCCCTTTAAAAGGAGTAATGCTCCATTTTTTAAAAATTAAATTTTGGTTTTAGAATTGGTGTGAAGTCTTGTGGCAGCCTCGTAGAGCAAAGTACTTTGGAGTGGGGGAAATTGGTTTGTTACTCATAGGGCAAAGCAAGTGCCCTGAAAGCTACATAGGTTCCTTACCTTTGAAATCATTTTACTCATCTTGAGATGATGCATTTGATGTAGGTCACCAAGTAAGGCTCAAGAGCTTTACACCAAAGTGCTTCATCAGCTCAGCAATACTTACTAACACTTCTTAAACTGAAAGGGCAACTGTTTCTTGACTTTTCTTTCTTTTCTTCCTTATGCATAATTCATGCAAGATCATTCTCTTTTTTTATCATGATATGCTATAATACAGTGGAAGAATTAGAATGAGGATATAAGACTTTCAGCTACAGATTCAAACTTAATCTTTTGTTTTTAAACATAATCAATTCATTTTGTTTTCTCAAATGACTGTCTCATAATCTTGAAATCTGAACTATCATTGTTAAGAAAGTGATACGAGATATAAATAAGTAGCCTTATCAATGAATTTACAACTAACAGTAGAAGACAATGTATATTTCTAGTACTCTTATTTCAAACTTTCATAATATTTTATGAAATAATTAATATAAATGGAAGATGCAGAAAAGGGGAGACTAATAATTGTGTCAATGAACATTAGTTAGGGAATGGGCTAAACTGGGACAACAAAGAGGCCTCAAAAGTCAAGGGGCTCAAATGAAGCAGCACATTAGTCCTCTTTCAGTTAGAAGTCTAGGTTGGGCAGATGGGCTCTGCTCCTTGAGGTCATACGGGGTCTCAGCCTGACAGAGTTACTCTTCTAGTAGGAAACCAAAGAGTTCCAAGTTTCTGCTGCCATTTCCAAATGAAAGGAAAAGGAAAGAGGAGAAAGGGTGGGGAAGCAATTTCCTTTTAAAAGCAAATCATGCCAAAATTGCCCATTTTGCTTCTTTGCACAGTGCATTGATAAGAACTTAGACACAGAGACAGCTGGGAAAACTAGTTTTTATCTGGGTGACTATGTACCCAGTAAAACATTTTACTATGGAAAAAGGGGGAAAACATATTTTGGGGGCAACAAACTGTCACATATGCTGTTGGGTTTTTTTTTTTTTAACAATTTTGAAATTTCAGTTTATGATTGTATATACATTCTAAAGAGATGGAGATCAGTAAAGTATAACTTGAAATTGCTAGAATATGAATTAAGATGCATTTTAGCTGCAAGCATTTAATTTAATTATGGTGTTGAGTAATTGAAACTAAAAAGTCATAAATCAATAGTTTAAGCCAAATCATTTATGGAAGAATCTATAAGACAAGCCTCCTTACCCCTTCTAATTGTAAGACTTCTGTGGCTGGAAAGTCATATCATGTTTTTAAGTTAACTTAAAAAATTTTGTGTTAGTTCTTTCTGAGCAAATTTCTTGAGTTAGTCAAGTAAGAATTCCTAAATTGATTTAACATTTTTTTGTGTGTACTTCTGGAAATTTTACCATTTCATCATTAACATTGTTTTGTATCTTTGGAGTTAGATCTATCACAGAATCACTAAAACTTTTCTTCAAACTCATTAGCTGTTGTCACCTAAATAGTGAGCTGTGATTAGTGAACCACTACTGTCAAGTTTTTACCACAAGTTCCAGTATAGATAGATGAAGCGGAACATTTTAAAGAAAAATGGTGGGACATAAATTTCAGAGTTGTTCAGTGCTTTCAGTGCAGACTATCATTCTTTCTGTGCGTTCTGTCATGGCCTGCATTAACTGAAAAGGAAAGATGCTTGGAGGCTGGTTTATATGCACAGAAACAGACTCAGCAAGGCATCTACATTTAAATTCTCAATTCACAGACCCTTTTGTGATAGAAAGGAACTCTGGTGGCATGGTGCCACAGGCATTTGACTGCTAACCAGAAGGTTGGTGGTTCAAACCCACTAGCCTCTCTGCAGAAGGTAGATGAGACAATCTACTTCTGTAAAGATTTACTGCCTTGGAAACCAAAAGGGGGTTGCTATGAGTCCAAATCAATTTGATGGCAGTGAGTTTGGTTTTTGAGTTTGGTATGTGATAGAAAACACTGGACCAATCAAAGTTTTATAAGCCAGTAGTGTTCTTGAAAAAATGTTAACTCTTTCTATGAAAGATAATAAATTTTCATTCTTTGTTGCTGTAGATGTTATGTGTTTGAATTTCTATGATTTTTTTTAAAATAGAGGAATTGTACATTTCTCATAATCTTGTCTTCAAACTAAATATAATTTCATGTAGCTTATGGTTGCCATTAGGGCTGAGACTCTAACTACATTTGGAATAGTACCCTATTTGATCTACATTGCAAAAATTTTTTGATTAGAATTCTTCTGTTAATACTTCACACATTCCATAGCCATCTATATGCTAATATCTCCAACAAATTATCAGATGCTATTTCTATATAACCATTTTCTCAACAAATGACCAGTCATGTTCATAATGACCTCAAATTTTGGTAGCAGTTTTAATTTTATCTAGCAAAAATTTAAGGCCTGTAAAGAAACTAATTGCATAGCTTCACAATTAATAATATGGTTTCTAGTTTTAAGACTTATAATGTGCAAATTTATGTGGTTAAGATTGAAGAGTTCCTTTTTTTAAAAAAATTTGAAGCTTGAAGAAACCCCTTTAGAAATGGCATACATACTGTATTAGTTTTCATACCACTGACTTAGAAATATTGAATGTTGATTTCCAAATGCTGTGACTGATTTTTGTTTTGTAAGTCTAAAGTCCATCCAAATCACATTGTTAAACACATATTGTCCTTGTCAAGGATCTCCCTCTGAGGAATTAGCAGTTTTACAAATGCAATGAGAACAAACTCATATCAGCTGAAAAATTTATTTGGGCATTTTATCAATCAACAGTAGCAATATTTACTCATGTGAGAACTTTCAAGTTTGATATGATCTTTAAGGTTCTTAACTGTTTTTCTAATAACTGGTCATACACAGGCAAATGAAATCTATCATGCTAGGGATATTTCACCTCTCTCTCTCTCTTTTTTTTTTTTCAGCAAAGATGCAATTAAAACAGTATACAAATTGACTAATGATATAAATTCACAACATTGGATATAATTTTGTTAAGAAATAAATATTTCAGACCAAATATTAAATTTTAACAGCACTTTGTAAGATTCTCCTTTAATACAGTCCTTTGACAACTTGTAGAAAGATTTAAGTTGGGAAGAAGCAAAATGATTGGGAGAAGACAAAAGGAGAGGAGACAAAAGAGCAAGTAACAGATATTAAAATGCTACATAATAGGGACACGGAAAAAAAATGAGGAAAAAGAAAAAAAATAAAACTGAAAGAAAGTTGAGGTTTACAAAATTTTTAGGTTAGATATTCTGGCAAATGATTTATTTATCCTGTGGAGAAACCTAATGTGAGTGTTAGTACATTTATCTTCTGAGTATATAAGGATGTTAGCATTCACATGACTCTCTGAAGGTACAGAGGGTTTCCATATTGATACCAGGAAAACTCTAAGCACATCTTGTCAACTTGTTATTTTGCTTTTAAATCTAATCTGAAAATACTTTCCTCCATTCTATTTCCTTAATTGCTTTCTCTCATAATTGATGAATGAATGACATAAATATGTTCATCATGTAATGGTGTTGCACTACTTTTCATAATTTATATGATTACCCACTATATTATTTAATTATTTTTTTCATGAAGCTTTGGGGACACAGCTTCTTTGAAGGACATATTCAAAAAAGCTCAAGGATATTGTTCCTTAATACCAAAGTCCTGTTTCCATTAAGCTTAATGGTCCTTCAGAGAGATTGACTTTTGAATATACAAAACTATTTTATCATTTTGATTGAAATAATTTTAATTTGGGTGGTTTGTTGTCTGAGATGTACTGAATGCTTGCATGATTGGGCTTAACAACACACAGGCAGTGGGTCTATTATAGAACAAATTGTCTTTTATCATCCATTCTCATTACTCCTGGCTGACTTTCAAATTTCAGACTCCAACTACTCCAGAGGATAGTGTTGCTCAATGACTCCAGTGCACTGATTCATAAAACAACTTTTCAGTCTTTGGAAATTTCAGAAACAGGCCCTATTTCTTTTAAACATAAGGGGTTTAAAGGACAGACTGTGAAATCTCACATGACAAATTATCGTAATATTGTAAATGTAGGACATAATCACACATTTGTTGCTGCTAGATTAAATACTTGCAGCAGTGATGAAGGCAACCAAAACTTTAGTACTGGATTATTTAGGCACACAGAAGATATTCTCTTGTGTATGTGATTGAGTAATTTGTTTGGAAGAAAGATAAAAAGAATGGAAGTTTGTGAATATGATTTTGATGAGACAATTCCTCTTGAGAATTTTTATTATCCTATAAAAAGCAAGTTACCATGTAATGACTTTTCCATAGTTAGTTCAAGGTATTGGCCCAAGTGTAGACTCTCTCTTAAGACTGCACAACAATGGTAATGAAATAATAACAATAATAATAATAATAATATATATAAAAAAGAAAAATTTTGATGAAAATTCAAAAGGTACTCAGTGAACAAAATCCTTGTTCTTAAAGAGATTGTCTTTTGGATGGGTGATAAACTGTAACCATAATGAATTAGTAAATTAAATGATGGGTTTTTGTTGTTGTTAGGTGCCGTCAAGTCATTTCCAACTCATAGCGACCCCATGCACAGCAGAACAAAACATTGCCCAATCCCGTGCCAGCTCCATGATCCCTGCTATACTTGAGACCATCATCACAGCCACCGTGTCAATCCATCTAATTGAAGGCCTTCCCCTCTTTCATCGATCCTCCACTCTAACAAGCATGATATCCTTCTCCAAGGAATGGTCCCTTCTGACAACATGACCAAAGTAGGTGAGATGAAGTCTGGCCATTCTTGCTTCCAAGGAGCATTTCAGGTGCACTTCCTCCAGGACAGATCTGTTAGTTCTTTTAGCAGTCCATGGTACTTTCAGCATTCTTCGCCAGCACCACAACTCAAAAGCATCAACTCTTCTTCGGTCTTCCTTATTCATTATCCAGCTCTCACATGCATACGAGGTGACTGGAAATATCATGGCTTGTGTCAGGTGCACCTTAGTCCTCAAGGAGACATCCTTGCTCCTCAGCACTTGAAACAGTTCCTTTGCAGTTGACCTTCCCAATGCTACACCTCATCTAATGTCCTGAGTGCTGCTTCCATTGGCATCAATTGTAGAACCAAGCAATGTGAATTCTTTGACAACCTCAATCTTCTCTCCAATTTATTGTGATGCTGCTCATTGGTCCATAATGATGGGTTAGAAGGTATAAATGTTATGGAAAAATGAAGCAGGTAAAAGAGATGGGGCTAATTAAGTGATCAAACCCCACTGAGAAGCTAACATTTGAGAAAAAGACTGGAAGAAGAACAGAGAGTGAACATTCCAATATCTGGAGGAAAAATATTCCAGCAAAAGGAAACAGTCAGTGTCAAGATTCTGCTGTGTTTGTGGGTCACAAGAAGGCTAGTGTACAGTAAGCAAGAAGGATAGCAGATAAAGTCACAGAGCTAACAGGGGCTTTGAGTAAGGACATATGACTTACATTTTAAGAAGATCACTTTGATTGCTGTCTTGAGAACAAACTGAAAGGGGACAAGGGTGGAAAGAGGAATAGTAGTTAGGAGAGCAATGCAATAGCACAGGTATGAGATAAGGGTGATGTAGATGAGGGTGATTGGAGATTGGAAGAAATGGTTGAATTCTGGACATATTTTGAAGGAAGAGTAGACAGAATTTTCTGAGGGATCAGATAAAGGGTGTGAGGAAAAGACAGAACTCAAAGATGAGTCTAAGATGCTTGGCCTGAAGAACTATGGCATTTCCATTGCTGTATGGGAAAGACTGTGAGTAGCACAGGTGTAGAAAGACAATCAAGAGATCAATGTTGGACCTATTAATTTAGAAATGTTTATTACTCATTTAACTAGAGATTTTAGGAAAAATTGCTATCTGAAGCGAGAGTTAAGAGATGTTTATTCTTGAGATAAAAATTAGAAGTTTTCAGTATATAGACATACTAAGATCTGAATGAACAAAGATGAAAGGAATACACAGAGTCATTGTACCAAAAAGAATTGGTCAACTTTCAACCATTTCAGAAGGTGGCATATGATGAAGAACTGATGGTATTGAAGGAAGAAGTCCAAGCTGAACTCAAGCAATTATGAAAAATAAGGCTCTAGGAGTTGACAGAATATTAATTGCCATGTTTCAACAAATGGATTCAATGTTGAAGTGTTCACTCATCTATGCCAAGAAATTTGTAAGAGAGCTACCTGGCCAACCAATGGGAAGAGATTCATATGTATGCCTATTCCAAAGAAAACTGATCTACCAGAATGTCAAAATTAGCAAACAATACTACTAATATCACACTTAAGTAAAATTCTGCTTAAGACAATTCAAAAATAGTTGCAGCAGTACATGAAGAGGGAACTGCCAGACATTCAAGCCAGATTCAGAAGAGAATGTGGAACAACAGATATCATTGCTGATGTCAGATGAATTGTAGCTGAAAGCACAGAATACCAGAAAGATGTTTGCCTGTATTTCATTGACTCTGCAAAGGCACTTGACTGTGTGGATAATAACAGATTATGGATAACATTGCATACTGATGTAGATCAGAGATTGCACCCTTCACTGTTGATTATACCTCAACATAAAGACAACAGAAATCCTCACAACTGGACCAAAAATAATATCATGATAAATGAAGAAAAGATAGAAGTTGTCAAAGATTGCATTTTCTTACATCCACAAGCAATACTCATGGAAGCAGCAATCAAGAAATCAAATGACATATTGCATTGGGCACATCTGTTGTGAAAGACCTCTTTAAAGTATTCAAAAGTAATGATGTCTCCCTGAGAACTAAGGTGTGCTTGATCCAAGCCATAGTATTTTCAGTCACTTTATATGCATGCAAAACCTGGACAATGAATAAGAAAGACCAAAGAAGAACTGGTGCATTTGAATCATGATGTGGATGGAAATAAATGTTTTCCCTTTCCTTCCCCTCCACCTCTACCCTGCCTCATCCAATAGAAAAACCATATTCAACTACCATAACACCTGCCGGCTCCAATCTTAAACTCCCTTTATGACAAATAGAGACCTGCATCCACATTACACACAGTGATTTCATCATCACAAAGAAAACTGCAGAACAACCCAGGACACCTGAATTAATAGCCAAAAAAATAAAATACACCATCTCCACCTTTTCAAAATATTAAATCATAAAACCAAGACAAAACAAATCAATACATAAATAGTAGTTAAAGACAACTCCAAAATGTCTAAGAAACAACAGGCAACCTAAAAAAAAAAAAAAAGATAAGACATTAGAAGTAAAATCTCAAACAAAAGTCTCATTAAACATGGAGGAAGAAGAGGCAATAGAATTATCCAAGAAGGAATTTAGAAGGATGTTTCTAGAGCTCTACAAGAGCTCAAGAAAATCCCAAACAAGCAAGGAGAACACAGACAGTACTCCTGAAGAACTCAGGAAAACCATTCAAGAACAAATTAACAAGATTAATGCACAATCAGAACTCATACAAAAACAGCAGTTAGAAATCCAGAAGATGAATACCAAAGTCACAGAATTGCACAATACAGTGGAAGCACAAAAGAATAGGATAGAACTGGCTGAAGAATGCATTTCCCAACTACAAGACAAATCCTTGGACACCAGCCTGTATGAAGAAAAATCAGAACAAAGATTTAAGAGAAATGTAGGGAACCAAAGAGTTATATGGGACAACATGAAAAGAAACAACATATGCCTCATTGGAATTCCAAAATAAGAAGAGGTGAAAAAATCCACTGAGAAGGTTGTGGAAGACCTACTAATAGAAAACTTTCCCCATATCATAAAAGAAGAAAATATATTTGTCCAAGAAGCTCATAGAACCCCATACAGGATAGATCTCAAGAGAAAAACACCAAGGCATAACAAAATCAAACTCTCCCAAACCAAAGTCAAAGAATCTTGAGAACTGCCCAGGACAAAAGAAATATTACTTATAATAATCATACAGTTAGCTAGTTAGCTTGAGCTCCAATTGCTCAGCAGAAACCATGCAGGCAAGAAGGCACTGGGACAGCATATATAAAACACTGAAGGAAAAGAACTTCCAACAAGGAATCCTATATCCAGCCAAATTATCCATCACATATGAGTGCGAAATCAAGGCATTCTCAGACAAACAGAAATTAAGGGATTTTGTGGAAACCAGACCAACCCTACAAGAAATGCTTAAGGAAGTCCTTCCAATAGAGAACCCACAACAGAGAACAACAAAATCAGGACATGTGACATCAACACTAAAACAAAATAAAAAATAGACACTCAAAATAAGACCATAAAACATTGTACACAAAAGCAAGGAAGCCAATCTGCACATGACAACTGCTACTAACTAACTAGAGAGAATAAAAGTTCGAGGTACAAACTTCCAAATGGAGAGGAAAGCAGGAAAAAGTCCTCATAGAACAGACTGTTCTAAAAATGTGGAGACAAGAATTCACTCGAAGGCAACCATAGAGAAAATTAACAATCTCCCGAAGCAAATCCAGAAGGAAGGAAAACATATGGGTTTAATAAGCACAAAACCAACAATAAAGAAGAAAAATGAGGAAGCACTTGACAACAAATTGAACTCAGCACAGAAACATATATGGACTAAGGAAACTTCAACACAAGAAAAAAAAAACAACAACAATAGAATGACAGCAATCAATTCATACCTATCACTAATTGCACTCAATGTGAATGGACTGTATGCACCTACCAAGAGAAAGAGAATGGCAGACTGGATAAGAAAAGAAGACCCATCGATATGCTGCCTACATGAGAACCACCTTAGACACAAAGATAAAAACAAATTAAGGGTTCAGGGGTGGAAAAAAAAAAAAAAAAAGCCAATGGCAACCAAAAAAGAGCAAGAGTGGCAATATTAATTTCTGATAAAATAGACTTTAAGGTGAAAAACAACATAAGAGACAAAGAAGGTCACTATATGATGCTGAAAGGGTCAATTGATCAAGAGGTCATCACAATAATAAATGTCTATTTAATATTAGCACCCAATGAAAGTGCTCCAAAATACATGAAGCAAATATTAATTAAATTAAAAGGGACAATAGATAACTCCACAATTGTAGCATGAGACTTTAACACACTACTTTCAAGGAAGGACAGATCAACTAGAAAAAAACAAAGATATAGAAGAATTCAACAACACAATCAACCAACTCAACCTCATGGACATATACAGAGCATTCCACCCAACAAAAGCACAATTCCCATTCTTCTCCAGTGCACATGGATCCTTCTCCAGAATAGACCATATGTTAGGACATAAAACAAGCCTCAATAAATT
>NW_006922273.1:540283-563356 GCF_000298275.1 Orycteropus afer afer | reverse complement strand
AAAAAGTTGGTTCTTCAGAAAGACTAACAAAATTGACAAACCATTGGCAAATCTAACAAAAGAAAAGAAAGAGAAGATGCAAATCACAAGAAGAGTAAATGAAAAGGGTGTCATCACAACAGAACCAACTGAAATAAAAAAGATACTGACAGAATATTATGAAAAACTTTATGCCAAGAGATTTGAGAACCTAGAAGAGATAGACAAGTTTCTAGAATCACAAGACCTACCTAAACTATCTCACTCAGAGACAGAATACTTGAACACACCTATAACAAAACAAGAAATTGAACAAGTCATAAAAAATCTCTCCACAAAGAAAAGTCCTGGCCCTGGTGACTTCACTGGAGAATTTTACCAAATATTCAGGGAAGAGTTGACATCTATACTACTCAAGCTATTCCAGAACATAGGTAAAAGATGGAGTGTTCCAAATTCATTTTATGAAGCAAGCATGTTAATACCAAAACAAGGGAATGGCACCACTAAAAGGAAAGATACAGACCAATATACCTCATGAACATAGAAGCAAAAATCTTTAACAAAATCCTGGCCAACAGAATCCAACAACATATCAAAAATTAATACACCCCGACCAAGTGGAATTCATACCAGGTTTAAAAAGGTGGTCCAGCATCAGAAAAACAATCAATATAATCCACCACATAAACAAAACAAAAGAAAAGAACCATATGATTATATCAATTGATTTAGAAAAGGCATTTGATAAAATACAACATCCATTCCTGTTCAGGACTCTTAGCAAAATAGGGATAGAAGGGAAATTCCTCAACATAATATAGGGCATGTATGCAAAGCCAATGGCCAACATCATTATTAATGGAGCAAGGTTCAAGGCATTCCCCTTATGGATGGGAACCAGACAGGGATGCCCTCTATCACTACTTCTATTTAACATTGTATTGGAAGTCCTGGCCAGGGCAATAAGGCAAGAAAGAGAAATAAAAGGCAGACAAATTGTCAAAGAGGAACTAAAACTGTATTTGCGGATGATATGATCTTGTACATAGAAAACCCAAGGGACTCAATAAAAAAAACTACAGGAACTAATATAGAGGTTCAGCAAAATGGCAGGATGCAAGGTTAACATACAAAAATCAGTTAGATTCCTCTACACCAACAAAGAGACCTCTGATAAAGAAATAAGGGAAACAATATGATTTACAATAGTTACTAAAAAGATAAAATATCTAGGAATAAACCTTACCAGAGACACAAAAGATCTATACAAAGAAAACTATAAAACACTAGTATAGGAAAAAACCCACCAGTCACTCCTCGGAAGGAAGGTTGGGCAATCCTACTTCCAAAGTGATACTGCCTTGGAAACCCAAGGAGGGGTCTCTATGAGTGGGGACTGACTCAACGGCATATAACAACAACAACAACAACAACATAGGAAACAACAAAGGCTCTACATAAATGGAAGAACCTGCCTTGTTCATGGATACGTAGACTGAATATTGTGAAGATGTCAACACTACCTAAAGCAATCTACACATTTAATGCAATCTCGATCCAGATACCAACAAAATTTGTTAAGACATGGAAGAACCAATTACTAACATCATATGGAAAGGAAAGAGACCTCGGATAAGCAGAGTATTTCTGAAGAAGAAGAACAAAGTGGGAGTTCTCACAATCCTGGGTCTTAAAACCTACTATACAGCCACAGTATTCAAAACAATGTGGCATTGGTACAGTGATAGACAGATAGACCAATGGAACAGAATCGAAAGTCCAGAAATAGAGCCAGCCGTCTATGGACATCTGATCTTTGACAAAGGTCCAAAACCCATTAAATGGGGAAGAGACAACCTCTTTAACAAATGGTGCTGGCAAAACTGGATATCCATTTGCAGAAAAATGAAACAAGACCCATACCTTACCCCATACACAAAAACAAAGTCAACCTGGATCAAAGACTGAAATGTAAAACCCAAAACTATAAAATTCATCAAAAATAAAATAGGGGCAAATCTAGGAGCCCTAATTTACAGCATAAATAGACTATCAAGCATAACCCAGAATGTGCAGGAGGTAGAAGAGAAGCTAGATGACTGACCTTTTAGAAATTGGGTTCTTATGCGCATTGAAAGACTTCATCGAAAGGGTAAAAAGAGAGCCTATAGATTGGGATAAAATATTTGCCTATGACATATCTGATAAAGGACTTATCTCCAAAATCTATAGAAAACTTCAACATCTCAACACCAAAAAAACAAACAACCCAATTAAAAATTGGGCAAAAGATTTGAACAGACATTTCACTAAAGACAATATGGTGGCAGCCAACAAACATGAGGACTTGCTCACGATCATTAGTCATTAGAGAGATACAAATCAAACAACAATGAGATATAATCTCACTCCAGCAATAATAACAAAGTTCAGCAGGACAGAAAATAAATGCTGGCGAGGTTGTGGAGAGATAGGAACTCTTGTGTGCTGCTGGTGGGATTGTAAAATGGTACAACCATTGTGGCATACGATATGGTATTTCCTTAAAAACTGAAAATAGAAATATCACTTGACCCAGCAATTCCATTATTAGGAATATATCCTAAAGAGGTGAGACACAGTGCAGGAACAGGCGTATGCACACCTATCTTCATTGCAGCACAATTCACTATAGCAGAGAGATGGAAACAACCTAAATGCCCATCAATGGATGAACAGATAACCAAATTATGGTACATTCACACAGTGGAATACTATGCTACATCAAAGAGCAATGAGGGATACGTGAATAATCTCACAGCATGGATGAGCCTGGAGGACATGATGCTGAATGAAATAAGTCAATCGCAGAAGGACAAGTACTGTATGAGCCCATTACTGTAATAAGACAAAAAGGGTTTGCTTGGGAAAGGGAACTCACTTTATAGATTACTAGTGGGGAGGGAAGGGGAGAGATTGATTTTGGGCTAGTTGGGGCCCACACACTGACATGGGTAAGGGGAGGGATGTATGGAAAGAGTCTGTGACCACCAAGATAGCATTAGGAAAAGGGAGGACACCAAATTGTGCACATAAGATATAGATGACAGATGCTAATACCAACCAGTGTGTCTACAATACTGCATTACCATTAACATCAAACACCAGGATACAAATAAACACATAAACACCTGAGAGGATCAGATGGAGGTCAGTGAACAGGAGTATGCTCTAGACCAAGGATAGATTCAGTGGAGGCTAAACTTACACAGACACCAGTGATACATAATACCTGTAATCCTTACAGAAACAACAGAAGACAGACAGAGCAATCCATCACAGATACCCAGACACTGTGGGAGAGAGATCCAATGGATCTATTCTCAGGACCATAGTACTGGGGGACACCAGACTCAACTGGCACAAAATACATAAAAGTCTTGTTCCTCATCCTACATTGGTGAGTAGCAACTGGGGTCTTAAAAGCTTTCAAGCGGCTACCTAAGATGCAGCAGATGGTCTCCTATCATCAGAAGTGAAGAAGAGTGCAAAAAAAAGGGCATTTGGAAACAATCAGTCCTAGGACATGATGGCCCTTGAGACCAGAAGAACTAGATGGTGCCCAGCTAACAATGCCAATCACTCAGGAAAGGATCAAATCGAGATATCCTAGATAGAGTGGGAGGAAAAAAGTGGAACCAAATCCAAAACCACAATAACTATCAGAATTACTGGATGGATGGAGTCTGGTGAAACCCCAACACTATGGCCCTGTGATACATTCTAGGACTGGAATAAAACTTACTCCCAGGGGCTGGCTCTCAGCCCAATAGTAAACAAGATGTACACGTAGACCACCCAACCCAGGGCCACACACCCACATACTCTATGGAAATGCATCCCTTGGAGTGATTGACCACAGGGCATCAGAAGGGCAACATTCATACGAAGACATGCAGGACACACAGGAGTGTATAAGTATGAGAGGCACGGGAGGAGGGGAGTTTTGGGGAAGGGAGGGGAGGAGACTGGTTTGGGGTTAGGGATGGTAAATGGAGAGTGAAGCTAAATGTACACATAATGTCGAATGTAAAACTCTGCTCTGTGAACTTGCACCTAAAGCACAATAAAAATAAATAAATAAATAAAATGGAAAAAAGAAATGAGAATGATGAGACTTCATCTCATATACTTTGGGCATGTTATCAGGAGGGACCAGTCCATAGAGAAGGACTGACTGCATGCTCAGAAACCCAAGTAGGGGTCTCTATGTGTCGGATCCTACTCAATGGCAATGAGTTTGGTTTGGTTTGTTGATGAAAAAAGGAAGGCCCTCAATGGGATGTATTGACACAGTGGCAGCAACAATGGGCTTAAGCACAGAAATGAATGTGAGGATGGTGCAGAACTGGGCAGTGTTTTGTTCTGCAGCACATAGGGTCAGAAACCATTTAATGGCATCTAACACTAGCAACAGCAACAACAAATGAACAGATGAGATTACCAAGAAGGTGACTATCTGTGAAGAAGTGCCATCCAAGCTATGACCTATGGACGAATATTGACCACTGAAGCAGAATTTTGGAAGGTGCAGCCTTTCTCTTGAGTAAAGGGGCTTGTAGCTGGCTTTTCCAGTAGAACCCTGGGTAGGTTCTCATTTCAGACATTGTATGTTGGAAAGAGCCAGGCATGAGAAGTCCTAGTTCTTGAGTCATAGGTGAGATTTGTAAGCATATAATTTAAATGAGTTAATGTTGGTAAAACATTTAGAAATAGTGTCTGACATCATACTCACTGCCATGGAGTCATTTCCTACTCATAGCGACCCCTCTTTGGGTTTCTGAGGCAATATCTCTATGGAAGTAGATTGCTCAATCTTCCTTCTGAGGAGTGGCTGGTGGGTTTGAACCACCAGACTTCTGGTTAGCAGTCAAATGCCTTAGGCACTACATCACCAGGGCTCCCATTTGCTAAATATATGCACATATTAACTAGTCATCACTGACTTCCCCTCACTTCACTTCCCCTATCTTCTTGCTCTCATTCCATTAAAAAAAAAAAAAAAAAAAAAAGCCTGGTTCTCAGGCTAAAATTCAAAGAATTCTTCCATAAATATTTTCTTTAAATACGGGGAATCTTATTTTCTTAGAAGTAGATTCTTTTTCACAGCTAAGAAGAGATTTTTTAAGCAATTGCTTTGATATGCTGCTTGTAGAGAAAATGAAAACCTGAAGGTACCTGATTGAGGAAAAATGGTATAGATGGTCACTGTTAACTTGTCTTAGGAGCCCTGGTGGCTCCGTGCGTAAGGTATTTGGTAACCAGAAGATTGGTGGTTAAAGCCACCAGCTACTCCACAGAAGCAGATGGGGCAATCTATTTCTGTAAAGATTTACCGCTTGATGGCAGTGGTTTTTTTTTTTTTTTTTTCCTTCATTGTCTGGGGAATTAGTGAATTTTTATTTTGCAGAATGGGGTAAGCAAGCAATATAATTGTGAGTTCTATACAATTGTGGGTGTTTCTTGAAAGCTTTGTGGAGGAATAGGAAGAGAAGAAATTAAGAGACTGGGTTGGGAACTCTAGAAAGAAGGCATGAAAAGTAATGTCTAATGGGGATTGTTTTTTAAATTTGTGATTTGGGTAAAAGTTTATAGAGGAAATTGGTTATTCAAATCTGTTATTTATATATTAATTTACTTAACCGTCACAAGGACCTTGTGATTAGGTGCTATTATTACCCTCATTTAAATATAAGGTAATTACAACATAGAGAAGTTAAATAATTTGCCCAGTAGAACTAGTAGCACAGCTACTATGCAAACCCAGCTGGTCTGGTTCTAGAAAATCTACTTTAACCATTAGATAATATGACGTCTTGTTCCTTCTTAGACTAACACTGTAAAAACAATTTTCTCTCCTTCTCTCTCTCTTTTTCACACACACACACACACACACACACACTTATTTCCTGTATTACCTTTAAATGATCAATTATGAGCTTATTTATGCCTATTTTTTAACTTATTTGTGATGAAACTTTCTATGCCAACAAGTCAGTGACCTCTGTCTTGGTAAGCAGAGAGAGTCTCCAGGCACTATCCTAATAGTAGTTCAAGGTCTCTCTCTCCAGCCTGAGATTAGATGATGGAGTCACCCAAGGGTGTGGAGTTAGATGTGCCTTACGGGTAAAATGTACCTACCCAGTGAGAGGCTAAATACAGAAAAACAAGAAGTGGCCATGAAAACCTCTGATTTCCCTTTATTCTGATCCAATTCATCAGGTAATTCTTTAGAGCCTTTATATCAATCTCTCTCTCAATTTAAGATGGTTTCTATATTCCTATCCTCAAAACATGTAAATTTTTAGAAGAAGAAAGGAGTTGACACAAGAATTGAGACTAGTTCAAGAAGACATAAATGCTAAATTGTTAGTATTGTTGTGTGCTATTGAGATAATTCTGACTCATACTGACCCTGTAGCACACAGTAGAATTTCTCCATTGTGTTTCTTAAACTGTAATTCTGACAAGAGCAGATCTCCAAGTCTTTTTTCAGTGACTGCTGAGCTCAAACAGCCAAACTTTCAGTTAGCAACTATAAAAACAAACAAACAAACAAACAAAAAACAACAACAGCAACAAAAACGCATTGCCCTTAAGTTGATTCCTAGTCATAGTGACCCTATTGGACTGAGTACAACTGCCCAACAAGGTTTGGAAGCCTACAATCTTTATGCAAAGGGAGCCCTGGTGGTACAGTGGTTAAAATGCTTGGCTGCTACCCAAAAGGTTGGTGGCTTGAACCCACCAGCCACTTCACAGGACGAAGAGGTAGCAGTCTGCTTGTGTAAAGGTTACAGCCTTAAAAACACTATGGGGTGGTTCTATTTTGTCCTATAGAGTTGCTATGAGTTAGAATTGACTCAACGGGAATGGGTTTAGTTTTTTGGGTTAACCTTTATGAAACTAGATGGCCACATTTTTCTCCTGAGGCACTGCTGGTGGGTTCAAACCATTGACCTTTTGGTTAGCAGCTGAGCACTTAACTACTGTGCCACTGGTGCTCCTTCTTAGAAGATATAGCACTTGCTGAAAAAGCAAGAGGACTGATTATTATACATATTCCAAGTTGTCCAATAAAATGAATTCATTTTGGCAGATATAATCAGGACATTTCATTAGTGAAATATCTTTGAGAATAGGGAAAGTTCTTCATGTACTGAAAAGAACATAAAATTATACAATGGGACACTTGTGGTGCTCTCCACAGATTTGCCATCAATTCCACACTTCTCCAGACCTCTGCTCCTTCATCACTAAAAGGAGGCTATGGAGAGTTTAAGTGCCTAGTTGGTGTTGACAAGATCAACAATAAGTATTTTCATAGTGCTGTCTACATATTTAGTTATGAATAATGGAAATCTTAGAATTTGTAGAACAAGTTCATATAAATGGAGAAGAAAGTTGTGTCATGTCTTGCTTAATGCCATATATTCTTGTTAGGTACTATGGAGTAAATTCTGACTCATAATGAGCCTATAAGACAGATGAGAACTGTCCCATAGGGTTTCCAAAGCTGTAATCCTTATGGGAGCAGATTGCCACGTCTTTTTGCCACAGAGCTGCTGGATAGGTTTGAACCACTGACCTTTTTGTTAGCAGCCAAGAGCTTAACCATTGCCCTACCAAGGCTCCTTAATATTAAGAAATTATCTTCAATTTTGTGCCTCTACCAGGTGAATATGAACCTAGAATTTATGTTTTGGAGAGTATACATGCATTCTATGAACTGCCAAGCTCTTTCAAAATGTAAGACTATATATCACACCAATAAGGAATTATTTCACACTATATTCCCAATTTTACTTTGTCTATAGATTTGACTCAATCTAATTTTA
Source organism: Orycteropus afer afer (assembly GCF_000298275.1). Classification (NCBI taxonomy): domain Eukaryota; kingdom Metazoa; phylum Chordata; class Mammalia; order Tubulidentata; family Orycteropodidae; genus Orycteropus; species Orycteropus afer. The sequence goes on along the minus strand of NW_006922273.1, from coordinate 555,497 downwards.
AGTTGTGGCTATAGATTAGTGAGCCAGATTTCACAAGAGAAATTCTATCTACTCCATGGACAGAGCAAGGGATTCAAATATGGGGCATAGCATTTTAGTCCTCACTATGACCATTAGGTTTTCACTAAATTCCTTTTTATTTTTGGTTGTCAGTGAAAGGGAGTCCAAATGACTACTCAAATATTGTTAATATAATTTTTATTTTAATTTTGAGAAAATTTTGAAAACACAGAGAAGAGAAATATAGCACCTACTTTGATGTTTTCTAAGGAGCTCTGGTGGCACTGTGCTAAATTAGCAGGCTGATAACTAGAAAGTTGGCAGTTTGAATCCACCAGCAGCTCCATGGGAGAAAGATGAGGCAATCTGCTTCCATGAAGATTTACAACTTCGGAAACTCAATGGGGGCAGTTCTACTCTGCTAGGGTCTCTATGAATTGGAATTTACTTGATGGTGGTGGATTTGGTTTGTTTTTTAGATGTTTTCTAATAGGGAGCTATATTTTAATTATTTGAGGGCCTATAAGTAGTTTGTTTTTGAATGTACATTTTTATTTATTTTCTTTGATGATAGGAATTAATCAAAACCTCCATTAATACTGCCTCAGAAACCCAAGGAGGGGTTGCTATGAGTCGGGGCCGACTCGATGGCAAATAACAACAACAACAACAAGTAGTTTGTTTTTGAATGTACATTTTTATTTATTTTCTTTGATGATAGGAATTAATTAAAACCTCCATTAATTATGCTTACATTGCAAAGAGTACATAATAAAGTTAAAAGTGTATGTCATCAAAAAATCAAATTTCCTTGGGGAAGGGATATGCTTGTCAAATTAGAGTTTTCTTATCAGGTATTCAATTTTTGATTCTATGAGGCTATTTCCTTCAAAGGAAAAAAGGAAAGGAAAAGAAAGACATTCATTTAAAACTCATGTGATCATTTTTCTTAAAAAAAAAACCCCTATAAACACTAGAAATAAAAGTCAGCATTTCTCAAAGACTTCAATTCTGTTCTTCTCAGCATTTTATATAAAAGCCAGTGAGCACCATAGTTACAGCCTTGATGGAATACACAAATGAATAAAAGTCTTTGAAATTCTGCCATCAGTCTTCAGTAGCCCTTGTAAGAGTACTTCATATTCATTATGTGATAAGAAAATTTTTAAAAAAGAATGACATTTTGCTAAGGTGATTTTTTTTTTTTAAAGATTGGCTAAAATGCCAGATCAATTTGGAGAACTATATTGCCATATAGAATTAGTAAAAAGACGAGTTATTAAAAAATTCTGAACACAAACATCACACCTATAACGTTCAAAGTAGGTACAACTGTCTCCTGGAGAGGTCAATAATTATATTCCTTTTATCTGGTGAAAGAAGCACTGTCAGCTTTCTATAATGAACCCAACACTACGTGGAAGCCTTTTAATCTGAGAACTTCTACAGCAATACATCAATGCTGAAATATAGATCTCCTGAATTTTATGATTGAAGAGAACTCTGGGAACATATGATTGGATATTGCTAACATCCTAGCCATTGAGTTTCCTTGGTAGTGAGTTGTTGTAGTAATTTAAGCTTCTTTATTAATAGGAGACACAGTAGACAAAAAACAAAATACTAAATGACAAATATGAGAAAACTTGAGGAAAAATGCAGCACATACATTTGAACAGTCTAAATTGTTGGCTTTCTATTAACCACTTAAGGGCACAAAGAAAGTAAATTATAATTTTCATTAAGCTTCCAGGCGTTCATCCCTTACAGGATTTTTGAAATTATGCTTTGCACAAAAAGGCTGCTCATGAATGTTTTATTTTCATAAGCAAAACATTTAATATTATACTATTATGTAGTTCATCATGACTTGAAGTACTTACTGATGAAGATCAAAGATTACAGGCTTCAGTTTGGATTATACTCAACATAAAACCAAAAATCAAACCAAACTCAAGGTCATCAAGTCAATTCTGACTCATAGTGATCCCCTTTAGGTTTCTGATTCAGTAAATCTTTACGGAAGTAGATTGCCCAGTCTTACTTCCACATAGTGGTTGTTGGGTTTGAACCACCAACATTCTGGTTAGCCCTCATGTGTCTTAGGCGCTACACAATCAGAGTGCCTTACCTCAACATAAAGAAAATGAAAATCCTCACAACTGGACCAATAAGCAGCATCACATCAATGAAGAAAAAAATTGAAATTGTCAAAGATTACATATTACTTGGAGCCACAATCAACAGCAATGGAAGCATCCATCAAGAACTCAGACTTCGTATTGCTCTGGGCAAATCTATTGCAAAAGATATCTTTAAAGTGCTGAAGACTGAAGTGTGTCTTTGAAGACTAAGGTGTGCCTAACCCAAGCTGTGGCTATTTTCAGTTGTCTCATATGCATATGAAACTGGACAATGAATAAGGAAGACCAAAGAAGAGTTGATGCTTTTGAGTTGTGGTGTTGGTGAAGAAGACTGAAAGTACTATGGACTGCCAGAAGAACTAACAGATCTGTCCTGGAAGAAGTGCAGCTCCTTGGAAGTGAGAATGGCCAGACTTTGTCTCACCTACTTTGTCATGCTGTGTCAGTAGGAGCCATTGCCTGGAGAAGAATATCATGCTTGGTTAAGTGGTGGACTTGGTCTGATAAAAGGACTTGGAGGTGGCATCTTCTGATCTCCTCTAACTTCACAAGAGGAAGACAGAATCATCAGCAGCAGCCCAAGGCTTATTCCTATAAGGCCAGATATGTGCCATCCTCCAGCCTTTTACCAATTCTGATACCAACTGTTCCTTCCATGGCACTCACTACTTCTCTGCTGGGTTCGATAATTCGTTGCAATGGCCACAGAGAACTCACAGACAATAATCATGATTATGGGGTTTATTATATTAGGGAAGTAACAGGCTACAATTCAGGTTCAGGAATGCAATTCAGGATAAGTTCTACCATCAGGACTGTCTCCCCTCTGCTAAGACCTCAGGCATGTCTCCCTGGCCCTTGGCCTCTCAGCCTGGCGTCTGCCTTGCTTAAGCAAGTGTTACAAAGCTCTTTTAGCTCTTCCAATACATAAACCTAGGTGCACTCAACTCCGTCAACAAGACTTCTGCCAAGGGCACTCAACTTTCTTGCTCTGTGGGCCAGGTAAGACTGTTGCTCTGTTTCATGCCTCTTGGTTCCACTACGACTCTCTCTTTGCTGGGGTGTCTCTCTCTTCTGTGTGTCTATGTCAAGGAAGTCCAGTGTGGAGATCTCATGTCCAAGGATTCACTCTATTTAACCTCCAGCTCTTCTCTCTTGATGGCAGTGAGTTCCCCTCTCTGACTCTAGGCAGGCTCATTTTAAGCCTGGCAGAATGACAAAACTAATCAATCCCAACATCAGAGTTCTACCCACCTTAGTTACATAGTCCCACCCAGTAACCTGGTGGGAGTTATGAAGACTATGGATAGAAAAGTCATATGAAGTAATTTACCGCACCACAGTCAAAGGAAAAGTGGAAGTCCCTCAATGAGATGGATTGATACAGTGGCTGCAACGATAGGCTCAAATTTAGCAAGTATTGTGAAGATGGCACATGACTGGGCAGTGTTTCGTTCTGTTGTGCATAGGGTCACTGTGAGTTGGCATGTACTTGATGGCACCTAAAAACAACAACAGCACATAGTTCATCAAGTAATATGATGAAAAATATGACATTTCTATATATAGGAAGGGGAATGATTTTTCTTTCAAATAAAAGTTTTCACTGTTTCCAATATATTTAAGTGTTTGGAATGGAAAAATATTTACATCTTATATGTAGCCAAATATTAAAAATAAACAACAAAAAAACAAACAAACTTGGGCATTTACAAAACTGATAGAATTTACTGGTATCAATAGAATGACAATTGTTGAGAATGTTTATTTTCAGATGTTCCTGGGGGTTTAGAAGGGAGAAAAAAGGCAGAAAATGGAGAAGTATAATGTTGCTTAGCTGTGTCAGGATTTCAAACAAATAAGTAGCACAAAAGGAACTTTTATTTTCTCTAAAACTCCTGAAGCTCAGGAGAGATCAAATTAGGCCTTTAATTTCTCTTAATTTTCAACCTGAGAGCTTTTCCAACCCTGTATCACGGAAATTTGTTGAACATAATGCATCACATTCTGGAAACACATATCCCAATGGCAGCTTGTTTTTTTGCTAACAGCTCATCATTAAAGCATAAAAATCTTTCAACTAAAAATATCTATAGGTGAATAGCAACAAATATCACTGAGAAAATTTTTCATATTTCATGGAATCATAGTTCTAGAAATGATTTTAGACATCATTTAGTTAAATGACTTCCAAATTTTTGCTTATTTATACCTTAAATTTTTTGAAAAATAATGTCCCTTCTCACTCTTTTGGAAGTTAACTATTTTGATGTTATAAAAATTTAAAATAGATGCAAGGATGTGATATCTAGTGTGGGCTGGGAGCAAGAGGCAGAGATAAAGCGCAAGGTCGAGGGGCTTTCACCCAACCTCTAGAGCCTGACACTTTGAACTTGGACTTAAAGCTTCCAAACTGTAAAGGAATAAACTCCTGTTTGTTAAGGCCATCCTATTTGTGGTATATTCCTGTCAGAATGGCACTAGGTAACCAGAACAGAATTTGGTACCGAGAGGGTGGGGTGCTGCTCTGACAGATACCTAAAATGTGGAAACAGGAGTGGAGTGAGTCCTTGAACCGAGACCCTGGCAGAGAGACCCCAGCATATGGTATGAGAGACAGCAGGAGCAGAGCCGACAGACCAGCATGAGAGATGACAGTAGCAGAGCCCAGAGACCACCATTAAACAGCAACAGGCTTACCAGCCCATGGAGGAGAAAGCCGGGTGTCCTTGGGTAGATGGCTTCCTGGCGGAGTGGGTTGCCTTTGGGCATTAATTGGTGGAGAAGACCGGCATGAAATGGAGTAGCAGGTGGGCTGGCCCACGGAGCAAGAAAGCTAAGGGTCTTTTGGGCAGAAAGCTTTCCAGCAGAGTGGGTTGCCTTTGGTATTAATTGGCAGAAGCAGAGAGACCAAGGAAATGGAAGCAGAGTTGCCTCAGCCTGAAAGGGTAGGACCATGGCCTTTTGGGGGTGGAACGACCACAGTCCTGTAGGGTTCAAAGAGCCAGGCCTTCACCAACTTGGTATGGAGTGTGGGGCTGCTTGTTCATGTGGGCCAATGGGATGGAGCCATAGCCGCTCCCTAAGAGTGAGGGGGTGGGGCTGCCATGACCAAGAGGGAGAGGAACAGGGGTCGCTGGGCCAAGGGGGTGAGGTCACCACTCAGGAACTAGGAAACTGGAGCCACCCAGTGGCAGAGATCTGCACAGATTCCACCCAATGAAGATCTGTACAAGTGCCAAGTTGACAAGGTGTGAAATTGTGGTAGTTCAGTTTGTGTGTCAATTTGGCTGGGCCTGGTTGAGTGACTGGGCAGCTAGATGTAGTATTCCCCATGATGAGACTGGTAATCAACTCCACGGTGGACTCTACTGGGAGCAGCTGAGTAGCTGCCTTAGGGAATATGGTCTGCTTCCTGTATATAAGCAGATGCCTTGGGGAATGGTCTCTAGCCTATGGCATGCTTCACCCTGCATGTAGCCGTGTCATTGTTCAGCAGCCTCCCATGCTCTGCTAACCTTGGGACTTGTTGTGGTTGTTGTTGTTAAGTGCTGTCAAGTCAGACTCGACTCATAGCGACCCCTCCTTGAGTTTCTGAGGCAGTATCACAACAGAAGTAGATTGCCCCATCTTCCTTCTGAGGAGTGGCTGGTGGGTTTGAACTGCCAGCCTTCTGGTTAGCAGTCAAGTGCTTTAGGACTACGCTACCAGAGTTCCTGGCCTGCCATGTGGTTTGGTAACATCAGGACTGTGCCTTTTTATTTGTCAACCTTGGGTTTGTCAGCCTCAGCAGCTAGCAGCTATCTGAGTGAAGCAATGCCTCTAGCTCCAGTGAGCCAGGAGGAAGAGGCAGAGCTGAAGCCCAAGGTCGAGGGGCTTTCACCCAGCCCCTAGAGCCTGGCACTTTGAACTTGGACTTAAAGCCTCTAAACTGTAAGAGAATAAACTTCTGTTTGTTAAGGCCCTCCATTTGTGGTGTATGCCTGTCAGAGCAGCACTAGGTAACCAGAACATCTAGTATTTTGTAAACAATGACATTTAAAAATAAAATTGCTGCATATAATGAAATCTAAACTCTGTAGTGATTTGATGTTGTCATTGTGTGTCAAGGAGTCTATTCCAACTCATAGCTACACCATATATGACAGAGTAGAACTGTCCCATGGGTTTTTCGAGGCTGTAATCTTTGTGGGAAGGGACTCTGGTGGCTAAGGCATTTTACTGTTAACCAGAAGGCTGGCAGTTCAAACTCAAAAGCCACTCTGTGGAAGGAAGTGGGGCAATCTGCTTTCATAAAGATTTACCACCTTGGAAACTCAATGTGAATCACTGTGAGTTGAAATTGACTCAATCACAGTGAGTTTGATGTTTTTGGTTTGGAATTTTTGTGGGAGCAGATTGTCTTGTCTTTTCTGTTGCAGAGCAGATCTACTGGTGGGTTTGACCCAATGACCTTTTTGTTAATGGTAGAGTGCTTGTCCATTGCACCACCAGGACTCCTTAAGGATTTCATAATTACCATCATTGATTTAAAATACATGAGCAAGCTTGTATTTAGCATTCAGACACTTCATCATTTCTCTTTCTTCTTGTTGTTGTGTTTCCAATCCACTTCCTCTACAGAATTTTAACGCAACATCTTTTTAATGCATGAAAGTCTGTTTCATACCATTCTATCAAGTTTTCTGCAACAAAACACGTGGGTAAATTAAAAATTAAAACTAAGACTCCCATGGTAATAAGATATTAAAAAAGTTTCTTTTGAATCATCTGACAATTATTAAGACATGTTCAAAATAACCTAAATAAATTCAAGTTTTTATAAATTATTGTATCTCATAATAATAAGTAGGAGCTCTGGTAGCATAGTGCCTAAGCCACTTGATTGCTAACCAGAAGGCTGGCTGTTCAAATCCACCAGCTGCTCCTCGGAAGGAAGGTTGGGCAATCTACTTCTGTAGTGATACTGCCTTGGCAACCCAAGAAGGGGTCGCTATGAGTCAGGTCCAACTCCACGGCACATAACAACAACAACAACATAATAATAAGTAGGCATTTAAGATAATTCTTTTATCTGGGGATGATAAATATTCCTGTATTTTATGTTTACAGGTATAAGGACTGAACAATCTTGTTTACGTCAAAATAAACGTGAATGAGAAATGCCACTCAATTGTCAGTACCCTTTCTGAGTTACATGCATGAAGTCACATCATTATCAACAATTATTATTATTTTTTTTTTATTAGGATTTGGGTGAAGATTTACAGAGTAAATTCACTTTTCATACAGCAGTTCACATATACTTTGTCTCATGTCATTGACCAAAATTTACAATGCAGCAGCTCCCCTCTCACTTCCTCCCCATAGTTACCTCCTCCCAGTGTCCATCCATTCATACTCTTCTGCACCCTGAGCTATCTCCCTGTGCATAAGCAGCCCTTCCTTCTCCCATGATTGTTCTCTCCAGGGCGTGTGTCTACTTGAGGTAAATGTTTAACTCACATGCCTGTACTTTATCAACAATTATTTTTAAAAATCAATCAGCAGACACTTCCACTTCTCTTTCAGTTTTGTGGATTCCCAAGGATTGGATCCCCTGACCAACAGAAGGATTTCTTATCTAGTCATTAGAGTTCAGTTGTAGAATAATTAATTTTTTTTCTTGTTTTCATTCTTCTGGATGTTTTTAACTTTCCATACACACCCCATGCAATGTTCTGTAGTAAGATAGGAAATGGGCAAGATAGTTACTTTTATTTTACAAAGGGAAAAAAAGGTTATCATAACAAAGAGCTGAAATCAATGTGAATCTATCTACCTATTGATGTTTCAAGCAAATTTGTTTTAACAAAGAGCACATAGGAAACTATCCTTGCATATGCATCTTTTTGAAAATCTTTGTGAATTCTACAAGTTGCATTCCTTTTGTTGAAAACTACTAATGTAGTTAATATCCTTGTATTATAGGTCTGGAATTTGAGGCCCAGAGAGGTTAAGAAGATAAGTAGTTACAAAGCTGTCATCAGAAATAAGACTGCACGTGTATTGGTCTATATCAAAAGTTCTCAGTTTTTTGTTTGTGCATATTATGGATATAGTTACTACTTACTTTGTGGTATAAATAAATTTGACTTGGCTAAAAATGTCTAATGTCAGACAATTAAGTGCAGCTTTACTTTTTTTGCATTCAAGCAAGCATATTGAAATAAAAGTGAGTGAAAGACATATTAATCAGCTGTAAATTATCATTTTTCATTTTTATTATCTGCTTTAAGTTCACTGACCATTTACTTTATTTTGTCTGTTTTGCTGTTAATCCTAAGAATTCTTATTTCAGATATTGTAATATTCACTACTGATTCTTTAGATATTCAAATGGTTTAAAATATTTTTTCTGCTATTTCTAACATCCGTGTCATACACTGGTCTACCTTTATTAACTATCTTTTTTCTTGATTATAAGTTTCATTTTATAATTTCTTATTGGTTGCCAGATATTGTGTACAGAAGAAACTTTGTGACTGCAGTAGACATTTTTCCTCAAAGAGAGCCCTTTCTTTGTTAGGAAGCTGCAGTGAGGGGTTGATCACTTACATCCAATCAGATATGTAGCAGTATTAGTACTACATTGCAGCTATAATTGGATTCAGTTACTCTCTGGTTTCAAAAATCTTGTTAAAAGGTCTTTCCTAAGTGAATTAAGTCTTTCTTCCTATCAAGTCCCCTACTGCAATGTCCCTGTTTTTCCAGCCCAGCTCCTAGCAATGTAGCCATGAGATCAGCTATCATCCTGAGGGAGAAACACATAAGATGGAGAGAACTAACTCTGCATTGTTGATGACCCCCAGAATACAAACTACGTGGCCTTAAAAGCTATTTCTATGTCTCTTTAGTCTAGAAACATCCCTCATATTATGAAAGGCCTCTAACAGTCCATGTTCAGATTTAACAAATACCTTGAAATTGGAAAGCCAATGCTTTTCATCTAGAAATGTCTCATACCTTTTCAGAATTTAGTTCCTTTAAATTTCCTTATATCAACAGCTCTCTGAGGGGCTTTAAACACAATACGATTTTATAGTTATCAATATTTTTTCAAATTTTTAAAATGGTATTAACTTTATAATCCTAATCAGAAAAAGAAAATCATTATTTTTAAAGAATAAAATTCACACATTTTAATCCTCTATTACTAATAATTAATTTGTGACAGACCTTAGAAATTCATGATATCAAGCTATCTAAAATTTTTGCACAAAATCTTTCTTGATTTTAATTTTCTTCTTAGCATTTAAAAATAGTTATTAACTGTTTTAACTAAAATATTTGATGATTGAAATCTATCTTGTCTTGAGGATGGAGAGCTCTAGCAACACTGGTTCAGCATTGCCAAGTGTCACCCATTAGCTAGAGCTGAGCAGTCTATACTCATTTTATAAATATCACATATTCTCTGCTTCATTATTGTAATCTCTTTATTGTTGCTGGGTGCCTATGTTGTTGCTGTTGTTGTTATGTGCCATCGAGCTGCTGGGTGCCTATAGATGTTTGTTTTGAAGTTACCTGCCTTCCAACCAAACAACCCAGTTCCATCAAGTTGATTGTAACTCATGGTGACCCCCATTGGGTTTCCAAGGTGGTAAATCTTTACAGAAGTAGATTGCCCCATCTTCCTTCCCTGAAGTAGCTGGTGGGCTTGAACGGCTAATCTGGTTAGCAGTCAGATGCCTTAAGCATTGTGCCAACTCTTTTATCTGCCTTAGGGAGAGATATTAAACTGAAATTGGTAGAGTGAAATTTCGTGGTTGCTGTCATGGTGGGTGTGGTATGGAGTTGTGCCCCCTTCAAGATCTCCTTTCAAGAGAACATTTTCCAGAGTACACAGCTGACTATGAACTTTCAGCTGCTACACTTTGGGATCCACAATGGCACTCACACATTAGCCTATGCTCTTCCTGGGCTGTTCCCAGCCAATGACAGAGCACACTGGGGATTCTAGAGATGGATCATTTATGTTTATTTTGGGACTCCTCCAACAGAAACATTTGCCCAGAGACTCTTTATTTGTCTGAGAAAATTTCAGAACTGTATTACTCATAACCTTGCTAGTAAGGAGGCTGTCAAGGACCCATTCTGAATGGAATGTGGCACGGAGAGTGTCTGGCACTCTGTGGTAGTATGATTGCTGAATATTTAACTAGTAGTGTCCTGGGAAGGAACTCTGGTGGAGTAGGCATTAAGGCATTTTGGCTGCTCACCAAAAGGTTGGTGACTTGAACCCACCAGCCACTCCATAGAAGAAGGATGAGGCAGAGTGCTTCCATAAAGATTTATAGCCTTGGAAACCCAATGGGGGTTGCTATGAGTTGAAATTGACTCAGTGGCATAGAGTTTGTTTTTTTTTGGTGAGTGACCTGGGATCATAACTCAAAATGAGAACAAACAGCTGCAAATATCCATTAATAACTGGAATGTGGACTGCACAAAGTATGAATGTAGGAAAATTGGAAGTTGTTGGAAATGAAATGGAATGCATAAAGATCTACATACTAGGCATTGATTAGCTGAAATGAACTGGTACTGGCCATTTTGAATCTGATAATCATATGGTCTACTATGCCAGGAATGAGAAAATGAAGAGGAATGGTGTGTTGCATTCATCATCAAGAAGAATATTTCAACATCTATCCTGAAGTACAATGCTTTCAGTGATAGGATATTATCTTTATGTCTATACTCACTCACTCTCTCTACCGTCGAGTTGGATCTGACTCATAGTGACCCCTCCTTGGGTTTCTGAGGCAGTATCACTATGGAAGTAGATTACCCAACCTTCCTTCTGTGGAGTGGCTGGTGGGTTTGAACTGCCAGCCTTCTGGTTAGCAGTCAAATGCCTTAGATACTACGCTACAAGGAAAACCAATTAAAACTACTATTATTCAAATTTATGCACCAACCACCAAAAGGTGGTTTCACCAAATGTGACAATACTGAAGATTTTCACCACCTTGTACAGTCTGGAATTAACCAAAAGTGCAATCAAGATGTATTGATAATTACAGCTGATTGAAATGCAAAAGTTGGAAACAAAGAAGAAGCATCAGTAAATAGAAAATATAACCTTGATGATAGAAATGACACCATAGATCGCATGATAGAACTTTGCAAGACCAAGGACTTATTCATTACAAACACTCTTTTTTCAACAACACAAACCACAACTATATACATGGACCTCACTTGATGGAATACACAGGAATCAAATTGACAACATCTATGGAAAGGGATAATGAAGAATCTCAATACTGTCAGTCAGAATAAGACCAAGAGTTGCCTGGAAAAGACCATCAGTTGCTCATATGCAAGTTAAAGTTGAAGCCAAAAAATAATTGAAACAAGTCCATGAGAGCCAAAATACAACCTTCATTATATCCCATCTGAATTTAGGAACCATCAGAATAATTGATTTGATGCATTGAACATCAATAACTGAAGATCAGATGGGTTGTGGGATGACATTAGGAACATCATACATGAAAAAAGCAAAGGGTCATTAAGAAGACAGGAAAAGAAGAAAAAAACAAAATGAATGTCAGAAGACACTTTGAAACTTGCTCTTGAATGGAAGAAGTGAATGGAAGAAATGATGAAATAAAAGCTGACCAGAAGATTTCAAAGGGCAGCTTAAGAAGACAAAGTAAAGTATCATAATGAAATGTGTAAAACCCTGGAATTAGAAAACCAAACGGGGAAGAACACGCTTGGCATTTCTGAAGCTGGAAGAACTGAAGAAAAGCATCCAAGCCTCAAGTTGCAATATTGAAATATTCTAAACCAAAATATTGAATGATGTGGGAAGCATCAAAAGAAGATGGAAGGAATACACAAAGTCACTGTATCAAAAAGGATTGGCCACCAATCAACCATCTCAGGAGGTAACATATAATCAAGAATGAATGGAATTAAAGGAAGAAGTTCAAGCTGCATTGAAGGAATTGGTGAAAAACAGAATATCCATTGAGATGTTTCAACAAATGAAATGCTCTCACTTATGCCAAGTAATTTGGAAGACAGCTGCGTGGCCGTCTGACTGCACGAGATCCATATTTATGCCCACTTCAAAGTAAGATCCAACAGAATGTAGTTATTCCCCATGATGAGACTGGTAATCAACTCTATAGTGGAATCTGCATTGAAGAGCCTTAGGGATGTGGTCTGCTTCCAATATTTAAGGAGAAGCATTGAGAAAGGTCTCTGCAGCTTTTGGCACCCCTGGACCCTGCATTTTATTGAGTCTTCATCTCAATGGCCTGCCATGTTGTCTGCCAATCTAGGGACTGTTAATAGACTTAGATTAGTGGCCTGCCGTATTGTTTGGTAACATTGGGACTCTGCCATTTTATTTGTCCACCATGGGCTTGTTAGCCTCAGCAGCAAGCAGCTGCCTGAGTAAAGAGATGCCTCTAGCTTCAGTGGGCTGGAAGCAAGAAGCAGAGCTGAAGCCCACTTTAAACTTGGACGTCTAGCCTCCAAAACTGTAAGAGAATAAATCCCTATTTGTTTAAACCAGTCATTTGTGGTATTTTCTGTTAGAGCAGCACAAAGTAACCAAAATATATACCTTTCAATATCTTCCTTTGCCTTGGTTGTGTTATGCAGACTTCCCCTATATTGTGTATTGTCTTTCCCTTCATCAATGTTAGGATGTGTCTACTATCTAGTTAGTGGTTTTCCCTTTCATCCCCTCCCATCACTGGTAAGTATCAAAGAATGTTCCTTTTGTGTGTAAGCCTTTTATTGACATTTTATTATAGTGGTTTGATACAATATTTTTTCTTTTGTGATTGACTTATTTCACTAGGCATAATATCCTCCAGGTTCATCCATGTTGTGAGATATTTTGTGGATTTGTTATTCTTTAACATTGTGTAGTATTCCATTGTGTGTGTGTATGTATGTGTATGTGTGTGTGTATATATATATACATGTGTATATATATACACACACACACACACACACACATCACAGTTTGTTTATCCATTCATTCATTGATGGGCACTTGGATTGTTTCCATCTTTGCTATTATGAATAGTGCTATAATGAACTTTAGTGTACTTATATCTGTTCATGTAATGGCTTTTATTTCTCTAGGATATGTACCTAGTAGTGGGATTGGATCAAACTGTATTTCTATTTCCAACTTTGTAACAAAGTACCCTACTGTTTTCTACAGTGGTTGTATCATTTACAGTCCTACAAGCAGTGTATGAAAGTTCCAATCTCTCTACACTCTTGCCAGTTTTTTTTTTTTTTTTTTTAAATCATTGTTACTATTGCCAGGGTGAGATGACATATTATTGCTATTTTGATTTTCATCTTTATAATGATTCCATTTTCTACATATATTTGTTGATTGCCTGAATGTTTTCTTTGATTAACTGTTTATTTGTATCCATTGCCGTTCTTTTTTCTTTTTTAAAATCGGTTAGTTTGTTTTTTTGTTGTTGAAGTATTGTAAGTTTTCTGTAAATTTCAGAGATAGGCCTCTTGTCAGATGTGTCACTGCCATAATATTTTCCCCAGTCTTTAGGTTCTTTATTTACTGTTTTACCCAAATCTTTTGATGAGCATAAGTAATAATTTTTTGTTTCATATTTTATTGTTTTTCAGTGTTCCCTCCTCCTCCCCTCCCATCCCTGGTAACCAACAAAGAAAATTTCCTTCCAAATATAAACCTTTCCTTGACTTTTTTTTACAATAGTTAACTCATACAATATTTTTCCTTCTGTGACTGACGTGTTTCACTCAGCAAAAAGTCCTCCAAGTTCATCCACATATGCAGTGTTTTGAAGATTCTACATTCTTCTTCTTCTTTTTCTTTTATTGTGATTTGGGTGAAAATTTACTGAGCAAATTCACTTTCCATACAGCAGTTCACATACACTTTGTCTCATGACATTGACTACAATTTATCACAATGCAACAGCTCCCCCCCTACTTCCTCCCCATAGTTACCTCTTCCCTGTGTCCATTCTTCCACGCACTCCTGCCCCTTGAGCTGTCTCCCTGTGCATAAACAGCCCTTCTATTCTCCCATGATTGTTCTCTCCATGGAGTGTATCTATCTCAGGTAAATGTTCAATTCATAAGACTCTTGTTTGGCTGGAAGCCACAGGAGTGGGTTCAATTCCAGACCTTAGGGGCAGCTAGGGGCCATAGTCTCAGTGGTTCCACCAGGCTCTATCAGACCAGCAAACCTGGTGTGCCCCCCCCCCTTTATTTTCCCAAATGATTTTGAGTTTTGTTCCACATTGTTATACAGCTCTATCCAGGATCTTCTACATAGATCCCCCTCCCAGGGGTTGACAGTGGTAGCCGGGCACTGTCTAGTTCTTCTGGTCTCATAGTCTTATAGGATCCAGATTGCATGGTGTACCAGTCACTAGGACTAATTGTTTCCGTGAATCTTTGGTTTTCTTCATTCATCTTTGCTCTGGATGAGGAGAGATCCATCCTTGCATCTAGATGGCTGCTTGTAAGCTTTTAAGATCCCAGTTGCTACTTGCCAAAGTAAGAGGTGGAACAATGTTTTGTGTAGGATGTTATGCTAATTGAGTTTGATGTCCCCTGTGACTGTGGTCCTGATTCCATGGGTTCAACTACTTGCTCCCTCTGGGTAGCTGGCTGTGACCAAGAAGTGACTACAAACTTGTCCCTTGTCAGCTCTATTATACACCTGGGAATTCTTATAGAATATACAAATACACCTGTAGGACCATTGTCTGCCAACCTTGTACTTGGTCTTGGGTACACTCCCTGCTTCATAGACATACCTAACAGTTCAGCCTGTTCACCAATCTATGCACCCATATACCCATGTTTACCTTCACAGAAAACGCAGTACTGTATATACAAAAGGGTTCATCTTTGTTGTCTGCATCTCTCATGTTCCTTTCTATGTCTTCCTCTTCCTCAATGCCACCATGTTGATCACTTACATTTGGTACATTGCCCTTCTCTTCACCCAAATCAATACTTAACCTCTACCTATCTAACAGCATTCCCTA